>NW_004443953.1:16201376-16233037 GCF_000243295.1 Trichechus manatus latirostris | reverse complement strand
GCCAAATTGATTTCCAAAGTGGTTGTACCATTTTACATTCCCACCAAAAGTGTATAAGTGTTCCAGTCTCTCCACAACCTCTCCAGCATTTGTTATTTTGTGTTTTTTGGATTAATGCTAGCCTTGTTAGGGTGAGAAGACATCTCATTGTAGTTTTGATCTGTACTTCTCTGATGATAGCAACCTTTTTTTTTTTAAGTGAATTGAAATACAACTATACTACTTCATTACATCAACTCAGATAGCTTATGCTGACTTGAGCTTTAATTGAGCCACATTAGTTTATAGCTAACATTTTGTCTAAAGATTTAGTTGCACCCTACTTTTAATTGCTAGACACTCCTTTTCTCAAACCAAAGTAGTCTGATTTGCTAGTTTAACAAACATCTACAACTCTTTTGAATCTATTGCATTTGTGAGATGCTAACTGACAGTACTCCTGAATCACATTTATTGAGAAAGGCACAACTTGTCTACACAGAATGCTTACCACCAGTTACTGATCGTATTGTTGCTAATCCAGGGATGTTGTCTGTTATATTCCATAAATCAATCTGTGAACATAGTTTAGCTTGATACCTCTCTGAGACTAAAAACAGGGTATGCCTCCCCGCATAGGTTATTGTTTTACCTAATTATAAAATCAATACAATAAAAAAAAAAACACCAAAACTCATTGCCATCAAGTCAATTCTGACTCATAGCAACCCTATAGGACAGAGTAGAAGTGTCTCATAGGGTTTGCAAGGATCAGCTGGTGGATTTGAACTGCCAGCCTTTTGGTTAGCAGCTGAGCTCTTAACCATTATGCCACCAGGGCTCCGATACAATAAAAGAGGGAAGAAAATGTAATATATTGTGAATTTAAGCAATTCAGACAGGTTAAAGAAGAAAATTTCAAAAACTAAAAATCATCTGGAATCTTACCACTTACACATTATCATTATTATTAATATTTTGTCTATCCTGTTAAACATTTTTTCCTCTGTATATACAAACAGATAGACTGGGCTCATTTTTGTTTTCAAAACACCGTTCATACTATTCTGTTTTATAACCAGCCTTCTTTTTCTTAAGACTATGTTACAAAAAAAAAAAAAAAAAAAAAGAGTATGCCACAGTGCTTTGTATAGCACTGTAAGTGAGGATATTTTTTATTGTTGTTGTTCCTTATCACCCGCTATTTCTCTCAATTTCTATTTTTTATGATCAATTTATTATCACCCAGGGCCATAGTTATCATAACACCTTTTGTGAGAGTATATGCATCATCTTTCTTTTGCAGTTTAAAAAATCTGCAAAAGAAAGGGAATTGTAGTTACCCTTGCCAAAAGATAAAAAATGAAACAATTACATATTCTCCGGATTGCTGAAATTTGTCCTGTAAATTAACTGTTTAATAAATTAATTCCAAAGTCAGTTATGTAATACTGTAATTGGTATTAAAGTTCATATATCTGATACTAACCCTTCCTTATATAGGATCGCTATGAGTTGGAATTGACTCAGTGGCAATGAGTATCTTTGGTGAGGAGGTGGTGATTAAGGTAGCGGAAGAGATGGACTGTTTGAGAATAGCAACTAGACGTGCACTGTCCACTTACTTTTTTCTGCTAGGGCTTTCTTCCTAGTAGGGAAAAAAGGGAAGTGGCGGGAAAAATCAGCTTGTCATAGTCGCATTGTAAATGGATGCCACTTCTGGTTCACTGGAATCTAAGGCATTGCTCAGAAGATTGGACCTTGCTGTAGAGTCAGATTTAAACATACGACAAAAACTGAAGAGACGCACATTTTTACTTTTGCATATATAGGCAAGTAACGTTATTCTCACAACTTTTAGAAATGCAGAAATTAAGAGACGTATCTCCTGCTTAGTTTTTAGATGGCTAAAGTAAACTTTATAACGTTGATGGGGACAGTCATATAATCTGAAACAATGTTTCAGGATTTAATAAATCAAAGTTACAAAGATCTCTGATTTTGGTTAGAATAGTTTTTGCATGTGTTCTGTTGTTGAACTAAAGCCCACTTTCTTCCAAAATATTTGGGCACACACAATTTTGGAAACTCTGTAATCTTGGTTCCCACATTATGCCTAGGACTTATACCTAAGACTTGTACTGAAAGTAGATTAATAATATAGAAGTATTAAGAATAATAAGTTAACTCTTCCAGGTTCTCTTCTAAGTGTTCTACATATTTACTTATTAGAGAAGGAAGTGATATGGCCAACTAGTCTCATTATTTGTTTGACGGAACTTTGCAGTTAAGCCTGATGCCATTTGAATCCCATTATATGTGAATTATTTCCAAGCAGTAGAGAGCTTCAAGACCCAGAGCTCAGCAACGTGGCCTTTAAGTGACCCAACTAGGACTTCTTTGCCCCCTGGTGGGGTAGGTTATCAGTTGTGATACTTAAAAAAAAAAAAAGGAAGTTGTTTTATTGTAATTCTAGGTGTTGGAACCAAGGGGATTAGGTAGAAAAAGTTTCACAGAGAAAGTCATCTGTAGAGTTCAAGCAGAGGAAAAGATCCACGTCAAGAGAACAGATAGAAGTGAGTGAAGATTTCCCATCAAAGTTATGAAAAGCAGTTTGCAAGTTCACATGCTTCATTTTAAGCCAAATACTACTAAGATTCATTTATAGTAAAGCTCAGAATTTTAGAGCTGAGAGTAACCTTAAGGAATCACCTTTTGCGGCTGCCCTCATTTTACAGTTGAGGAGAACCAAAGCTCAGAGAAATTAATTTATTTGCATAATAATCTCATAGCAAAATTTGTGGTAGGTCTTGAAGTAGAATCTAGATACTTTGGCTCCTTGTGATCTGCTGTGTTCAATTATAGTTCTCTAATCTGTTGGGCTTCCAAGGGTGTCTAACATTGAGGCTCTTTTAGCTTGTTTATTTTTCTGATGGAAAGTGATTGCTTCCCTGGGCCTGAAGAACTGAGTCTTTGAATCTGTTTCATTGTTGCTCTTGTCTAGAATTGCAAGGAGTCTGGGGCTTTGGTTCTTAGTCTCAGGAAGCCTGGCATTTAGGCCTCTGCATTCTCCTCTGCTTACCACTGTCCTTGCTAGCATTTTGGGTTGGTTGAACAAATTTTTCCTTAAGAATCTGAGAGGGGCAAATGTCATTAAGCAAGTGATTTCTTATCTTTAAGTACAACATATATCTAAACAGGTGAATGTCTGTGTAATAAGCTAAGTAATGAAAGACAATAAAATCATTATATGATTTCTCTAAAGAACTCTTACTAAAGTGTGAGTGACTGGTAGCCCTGTGGTCTTTCTGGAAATGTTTGTGATTTTAAAGGAAGATAATACTAAAACATATCTCTAGTTGGTATGATTTTAAAAGTAAAGTAAACATTTCAGGCAATAGAAAAAGATTTCTATGTGTACTGGGCAAGTCACCCTTGCCTGGGACACATTCAACTCCCCTACGCTATTCCAGCTTTTCATTATCTCTTTCATTTATCTACGTGTTAGCCTAAGGAAGTCCTAAGCTTTGTCCTTGATGGTTGTCATTGGCCATGAGGTAATTTCAGCTCAAGCAAGTATGGCCATTTTTAAGTACAGGTCATATATGAATTATGAATTTGTAAGTACAGGTCTGCCTCTCTTAACTGAATTAAGAGAACAAGAATTGGAGAACAAAATAATGTTGTTGCTTCTGCCTAGTCTGGAGTGTCAGGAAAGTAAGGGAACTCTCTGGTTATCACAGCCAGATCCATTGTTAAAGGTTCATGCCATCATTTTGACATTTAGAGTTGGACTTTCTGTTTGTAAATCCCTCTTTACATCATCAGTGCTGGTCTCAGAGCTGAAACTATTTCAAAACCATGACATTTCTAAGTGAGCGATTGATCTGTATTATGTGTCCAGTCATCAGGGGGATCTTGGGATGTTGCTTGTATAAACTGGAACCCAATCTGATGCTGTGTGTTTAGTTACAGTCTTTCATAGACCTATTGGCGATATTTGATCCTCCTGGATTTGGGAATAGGGTTTATCTGATACCTTCAGGGGGAAAAAAATCCATTCATTTTTCTCTCTCCCCCACTTAAATACTCAGCACACCTGGTAACACTGTAGGATCATTGTCCTTCCAGTTCCTCTGCAGCTCCTATTGCTACAATATTTCTTAAGTATTTTGTTACCTAAAGGGCAATGTGATTTAAAAAAAAAAAAAACATTGTCTAGGTCCTACAAACTGGCCCATCTGTGGAGCTAGAAAAAATATGTCTTTAATCAGCAAAATTTCCATATTAGCAGCCCTGTATGTGTTGTGCAGTATGAATGTAAATATAAATTTGGAGATAAATGCTCTTGTGTTAAAATTTTAAAGCAAGTCTTTCTACAAATTAATTTGCCTCTAAGAAAATGTTTATTAAATCCAGGGTACAAGAGATTGAAGTTTTCTTGTTTAGGTCTGTATCCTTTGGCTTAATAATGTCTTTAATTACAAGAATGACAAAAGCTGAAACAAAATCCTTTAATTCAATCAGAACTAAGCTAAATTTTAAGAAGCCAAGAGTGGGAATCAGATATAGAACTGCATAATATAGGAAGTTAAATAGACAAGATATTAAGACTTGGTAAGCAGCGGATGGGGTGCCTTAAGGAATTCTTGTTTGAAATGACTGTATTGAACATTATAATAAATGCCACTATTTTATCCTCTTGAACTAAGATGGTTTATGAAAACAGTTCTAAATTGTACAGTAGTTCCAAAGAGACCATTTACTGTTTTTCTGTTTATTTTACATTCTGGAACAAGTTCAAAGCTTTGGATTTTGCTTGATTTTTTTTTTTTTTTTAAAGTAGCCTGAGTGTTGAAGGTAATACAGATTTGATTAATACCATTTCAGTATTGTGGCTTTGTAAAAATTTTCAATGTTTCTGGTATGTTTGACACAAAGGCTCTGCACCAAATATATCCACAGTGCATTTTAAGCACAACGGAATGAACACGTTTTAAAGGTTAACTGTTCTTTTGATTTTGCTTCTCTTTCTATATTAAATATAAAAATTAGCATTGTAATGACTCCCAGAATGGGATATTGAAAAAGTATCCACCTGACAGAAATAACATGCAGAATATAAATTGAGTTAAGATTTCATTAGTTATCTGAAATTTAAGCTTATGTTCAAAATGGCTGTTAGAGGATTTTCATGTGTATTAGTCAAATGCTACATTTACAAGATTTTTTTTTTTTTGCTTGAATTATGACTGAAAAAAATTGGATCACAGCTTTAATATCCAGGTGTGCAATGCCATTTGCCAGGATCTTTGCCCATAACCTCATTTTTTCTATCAAGCACAAATCCTGCTTTTGCTACTGAACCGTCTGGGGCAAAAATGGGGATGAATTTTAAAAATTTGTTTTTTTGAATTTTTTTTTTCTTGTTTTTTAGGTTGTGGAACTTTTAGCAAGTGCTCTTATGGACTTGGTACAAGGAGTATATCATGAAAATTCTATTTCTGCAAAGGTAAGGATTTCAGAGTCATTGTAAAGTAGTAGGCTTAAAAACCCTTGTGGCAAAGCTAGAATTGACAAATGAAAATGTCATTCTTGTTTTGTGTTTAAATTGTACGTGGCATTTTTTTAAGATTAGTGTTTTGGCTACAAATTCATGGCCATATGCTTAGTACTAGCAGATTTAGCCAGTTAAAACAACCTCTTATCCCCTGCATGGATTCACAGACTGTTCAATCTGCAACAGCACAGTGGACACCAGGACCCTTCTGGCTGGCACCATCACAAGGCAGGCAGGCTGGAGGACCAGCTTTTCCTCAGAGGAAAGGACCTTTCATGTCCCAGAATAAGAGGCCATGATCCCAATAAGATAACTGTTTGGTGGGGAAGTGTTTTGTATATCCAAGATCCAGAATTTACTGTATTATTAAATTCTGTATGATAAGAAATAGGATGGTTGCACAGTTGAATTATTTTGATTAATTTTATAGGTCTAGAATTAACGGTTTTTTTGACTCATTTAGCAGGACATCTCAAGAAAGGTTAGGTTTTATTTCCTTAAAACAGTTATTTCATTTCAGTAGGATATTGGATGTGAAGCGATTGCTTCATTGACTACCACTGTCATTTAACATGGTATATACTATTATAAGGGATGCTTATCTTAGTATCTCATTATTCTAACTTCTGTAGCTTCTCTATTAGCAAGAATTCATCCACTGAAAATTAGAAAAAAAAAGTATGCCTGTATGTACATCTCAAGCTTCTCACATTTCCATTTGAAAAAATAAAGAGAAATTTTACTGGAAGTGAAACATAGAGCATGAGAAAATTTGATCAGAAATTTAAATTTTGAAAGTATAATCCTGGGACTCTGAATGGTTGAGAGAGTGGTTAGTAAAATTTGAGGAATTATACCTTGGACATCTGCTAGCATTGGTTTAGGGAACCACAGTTCCCAGTACGCACATCTAATCTCCCCCAACAGCATCATGGTATGTGGGGACCTGGCAGGATATATGACCTTAATGGACCCCCTTTGCCAGGTTTTTAAAGGCATGCCATGGTTCACTACTACAGCTGAGGGATAATATCAGATTGTGAAATGCATGACTTCTGGTCTAGTTTCATTCACAGAAAGTCACCTTGTATTTAGTATGGTGATGATGATGATGATAGCAAAGCAAATAGCACTGTGATAAGTGATTTGCCTGTATTTCTTCATTTAATCTTCACAGAAACCCTGAGATGTAGGTACTACTGCTATCTCCATTTTATAGATGTGAAAACTGAGACTTAGACAAAATTAAATGATTTGCTCAAGGTCACACAACCTGTTAGCTGGAATCTGAACTCAAGCTCTTAACCTTCTCAGTCTGCTGCCTCTTTATCTTAATGAAACCTGATGTGCTAGTATCTGTTTGCCATACTTGAGATCTCCACCAATAAGGAGTGATTATAATGACCTCATCTGGCAATTAAGGCATTGTTTTCACCTGGGATATATAAGGTGTTCAACTTAGTTCCATATAAGATATTAAACTTTTATCGTCTAATAGCCATTAATTTTTAAATGAACGTATTATTATTGTTAGAGTTCTTGATTTACCTACTCTTACCACTTGCCCACTCTAATTAGCCCAGTTCATTAAAAATTTTTTGAACATTTGTTAAGTACTTTCTGTATGTCAGGCAGACCTAATAGCAACAACAATAATAAAATGCGTAGATAGCACTTTACAGTTTGCTTGTACTTTCTTTGTACACAATAACCTATGAAAAGGGTGACATTTATTCGTTATTCCATTTTATAGAGTAAAAGCCTGAAATTTGGCAATGACAGATGGCTGAAAATCATAGTGCCTGAAAATTGTTTGTTAATGCATGTTTAACAGTGTAATAGTTTGAACCCTAGTGTTTTGACTACAAGTCCCATTGTTTTTTAATGTACTCTGCTTCTTCCTGGGAAAGAGAAAAGAGGAAGCAACAAAGTCTTTGAAGCCTACTGATCATAAATGAACCACCGCTTAGCAAGCACCGATTGCTGCCTTTCATTAGCTTTAAATTTTACTCAAAAGAATCTGTAGCAATACTTTGTTCTTCTACTCTCCTTCCCCACCTCCTCCCCAAACACAATCTTTTTAAGAACTTGAGTCTCTCTTTAAGCAGTTAAATTTCTAAATATGGCCAAACCTTTTAAAGGGTCTTTTTACATTTTTTTTACTTTTTTTAATGGAAACAAAAATGCATAGTTGAATTGCAGCAGTAGAAGGGCTTTTGATACCTCTTTGCACCCCAGGTCCAATTTAGGTTAACCACATTTCCCTTCCTAACCAGAAAAATTCTGGATTTTTTTCCTGTGTGTGCTTGCCATCACAATGGTTTTTTAGAATTTGGTTTTTCTAACTTGGCCCAGGAATCACTAGTGCTGTCAAGATTTTCATGTTCTGGCACTATTGAGAAGCAGCTACAAGTGGGGGTCATGTGGTCTGTGAGGCGACTCCATGGATCTCTGTTGCACAGCGTCCATTGCCGTGGGCAGTTCTATACACAAAAGAATTGCTTTGTGATTTAAAAGAAGCTGCAAACCATTCCGTCTCTAGGGATAAAAGGATGCAATAGCCTTCTGTTTTCTATATGACAGCTTAATACAGTGATGGAGAATGTAGGCAGTACAAAATAGTTTTCCATAGAGGAGTATCTGTGTGACCTAGGGTAGGTGCATTAAAATAGATGGAGGGGAATTGGCACTAGAAACATCAGAAATCACCTTCTCCAACTACCTAGTAGCTACCTTGTTCTCCTTATGAAGCAACTGTAAACTTGTATATGATTTATGTTAGTAATACTTATAGTGTAGTAAATTATGATCATGTACACACAAAGTAATTTAGGAAATTCATCCTTTATTCTATCCATTTAAAAATATAATTTTTATTTTTGCATTTGCTCGTTTGTGAACTATTCAGAATTAGCAGTGGCAATAAAAATTAGCCATTGTGCTTCCTTTAGTGTTTATAACAAAATATCTCCCCTTCCTCTACATGTTTTTTTATATTAGCTCATTGAAAAAAGAAGCATATTAAATAGAAAAACTATATTTTTAAATTGTTTGCCATTTTCAGAGTTCCCCAGTCAAGCTCTGCCTTATACATTGTACTCATATTATTCACTATACTCAATAAATATTTTACATTTTAATAAAATTTGCTTTTAATCCACAGTCCTTTATATCTAAAGCCTTTTTACATAATTATCTTTTTTATTATCACTTGTTTTCTGATTAGAAAAGTAAGTACATGTTCATTAAATAAAAATTGAAAACACTAAAGTCAAGAGGAAAATAAAAATTATTTTTACATAACTATCCCCCAGAAATGAATCTGGGTTACATTTTAGTAAATTTCCTTCTAGATTTTATTCTGTATTTCTCCCACATTTGACTTACTACTGTATATATAATTTTGTGTCCTGATTTTCTTCCCAGCATGATCATTTTTGTCATTAAAAATCTTAAAAAATATAACTTTAAAAGCTATTTTATATTTCTTCACACTACTGTGCTATCATTTACTGAACCATTCCACTATTTTTGGACATTTAGCTTGTTTGCAATTTGTCACTAATTTAAACAATATTGTGATGAACATCTTGGTGCATATAACTGTGCTGTTTTTTGCTATTTGCTAAAAAAAATTCTGAAAGTGAGATTTTTTTTTTTTTAATCAAAAAAGAAGAATATTTTCAATATATCGCTGTGCCAAAAAGAATTAGCATAGCAGGCCTGGGATTGTTATCCTAAGAAAAGCCTGCTTTCAAGGTTGGCCCTTTGCTAGCTGGCATTTGGGGACCTGGATTTTGGGTGTGTTCCTACCGTTCCCTAACTGATAAAGATGGCTCACTTTGCCTAAACTGTGCAAACAATGTGGTTTATGCTAAACATCTGCTTTCCTTCTGGGAGTTTGGAATTTTGGTACCTGCTAAGCTGAGGGTACCTATATGACCAGTCCCCAGTAAAAACCCTGAGCACCGAGTGTCTATGGAGCTTCCCTAATAGATAATACTTCATATGTGTTGTCACAGTTTAGTGGGCCCTGGTGGCTCAGTGGTTAAAGTGCTTGGCTGTTAACCAAAACGTCAGTGGTTTGAACCCACCAGCTTGCTCCGTGGGAGAAAAATGTGGCGATCTGCTTTTGTAAAGATTTACAGCCTTGGAAACCCTGTGGGGTAGTTCTAGTCTGTCCTATAGGGTCGCTATGCGTCAGAATCAACTTGAGGCAGTGAGTTTGGTTTTTGGTGTCACAATTTAATGCTGGAGGAATTAAGAATGTCCTGTGTGACTCCAAGGGGAGAGCTCTCTTGGAAGCTTGTGCCTGGATTCCCCTGGCCTTCTGCCCATGCCCTTTTCCCTTTGCTGGTTTTGCATTGTATCCTTTCGCTGTAATAAACCATAGCTGTGAGTATGTCTATAGGCTGAGTCCTGTGAGTCCTCCAACAAATCATTGAACCTGAGGGTTATCTTGGGGACCCTCGGCACACCCTTTTCTGATTCTTTATTTATATCACCCACTCCTTTTTCCTCAGGAATCTTCCTAATGTCCTCTACATGGTCAGTGCTTTTCACTCATGTTGGTGTTGAGATGGGGAACAGGACAACTCGCTTCCCTATCTCAGATGTTTGGCTCACATTAACTTGCCCCAGTCTCAGGAAAGTGAAGGAGTTTTAAAAATCATCCACTTTTCTTGGAAAACAATTGATGTTAATACGGAGTCCTTAAAACTGTAAAAAATTCATTCTGTGTTTTTCAAGCACAGATATACTTTCAGTAGATTCTTCTCCCATGAGAAATATCATTATGGACTTATGGGGCAAGATAACTCTGCCATTTATTTGTTTCATCTTTAAGCTTCTCTTCCTTTGGCTCTCAGGCAGCTTTCAAGTACAGTTTCAAAATAGGATAATTCAACCTAGTAGGAAGTTATGGATTATCTCCTACCTGCAAAACCCTTTGCTACCATCTAAAATATAATAAAAAGATGAGCAAGATGCAGTTTTGCTCATCAGAAAACACAAGAGGGAAATGCAGACAAGAAGTCACATCTGGTTGGGAAAATCAGAAAAAACATCAAGGAGAATGTGATATTTGAGACAGACATTAAAGGATGGGAAAGATACGTGTAGCTGGAGAAGGATGGCATTCCAGGCAGAGGAAACTACATGATCAAAGGTGGTGAGGCATATTTGAGAATCAGAGCTTCCTTCAGGTAGTAATAAAGGGAAAGTGAGAAGACTGGAAAGATAGGTTTATGTCACACTGAAGAAGAACTGTAATGCCAGAATGTAGAGCTAATACTATATTTAGTCATTGGGATCAGAGAGACTGAAGGTTTTTTAAAAAAAGAATTACATGATCAGATTAATCCTGAGGAAAGTTAATTCTGCAGTGGTATTTAGGATGGTTTACAGAAGGAGATTAGAAGTAAATGAAAACAGTGGGGAAGTCAAAATAACAGTGAAGGCCAGAGGTGCTCTTCTGCCACTTCTACATGGTTAGCGCATTTTTGATAATCATATCTCTGCATCAGTATCACCTTGTCAGACCATGCCCACCCACCCAGTATGAAGTAGCTTTCTTAATTCTCTTTATCACAGTTACCACCATGTGATGTTTTTACTTACTCTTTATTTTCTGTCTTTTCTTACAGTAATATAAGCTCTATGGGAAGAGAGATTTTATCTGTTTTGTTTACCATTATATTCCCAATACCAGAACTGTGTCTGGCACATTACTAGTAGCCCAAAGATATTTGTAAATGAATGATATAGAAAGGCATAGAATGGTTAGAATGAAAGATTTTTCTCATTTTTCCCAGCAGTTCCTGGGTAGTGCAAACAGTTAAAAGCTCGACTATTGTTGTTAGGTGCTGCTGAGTCATTTCTCACTCATAGCGACCCTATGTGCAACAGAACGAAACACTGCCCGGTCCTGTGGTATCCTCTCAGTCTTTACTAGTTTGAGCCCATTGTTGCAGCCACTGTGTTAATCCATCTCCTCAAGGGTCTTTCCCTTTTTCACTGACCCTCTGCTTTACGAAGCATGATGTCCTTCTCCAGGAACTGGCCACTCCTGATAACATGTCTAAGGTATGTGAGACGAAGTCTCACCATCCTTGCTTCTAAGGACCGTTCTGGCTGTACTTCTTCCAAGACGAACTTGTTTGTTCTTCTGGCAGTCCATGGTATATTGAATATTCTTTGCCAACACCATAATTCAAAGGCATCAATTCTTCGGTCTTCCTTATTCGTTGTCCAGCTTTCACATGTATATGAGGCAATTGAAAATACCATGGCTTGGGTCAGGCACACCTTAGTCCTCCAAGTGACATCTTTGCTTCTTAACACTTGAAGGAAGTCATTTGATTTCTTGACTGCTGCTTCCATGGGCGTTGATTATATATCCAAATAAAATGAAATCCTTGACAGCTTCAGTGTTTTCTCCATTTATCATTATGTTGCTTATTGGTCCAATTGTAAGGGGTTTTTTTGTCTTAAGTTGAGGTGTAATCCATGCTGAAGACTGTAATCTTTGATCATCATCATTAAGTGCTTCAAGTCCTCTTCACTCAACCTCCGTATTTTTTCAAAACAATGCACCCATATGTTTAACACTACCAAAATAACGCGGGGGGGAGGGATTTGCATAGTTGGCAAAAAATATTTTAATGCATGTGTTATTTGCATTAAAAAAAGGTACTAGCCAGAAGGTTGGCAGTTCGAACCCACCTAGAGGCACCTCGGAGGACAGGTCTGACGATCTGCTTCCAAAAGGTCACACAGCCTTGAAAATTGTATGGAGCAGTTCTACTCTGCACACATGAGATCACCCTGAGTCTGACTCTGACAACAACAACAACATTGACATACAATCCGCTACAGATATTTAAAGTACACAGTCTGATACATTTTCACATGACAAACTGTCATCACAATGAAGATAATAAACACATCCATGACCCCTAATGGTTTCCTCATGCCCCTTTGTAATCCCTCCCTGTCTTAGTTATCTAGTGCTACTCTAACAGAAGTACCACAAGTGGATGGCCTTAACAAAGAGAAGTTTATTTCCTCACAGTAAGGTAGGCTAAATGTCCAAATTCAGGGTTTCAGCTCCAGGGGAAGGCTCTCTCTCTGTCGGCCTTCTCATCCATGTTCCCCTGGACTAGGAGCTTCTCTGCACAGGAACCTCGGTTCCGAAGGACGCACTCTGTTCTGGGTGCTGCTTTCTTGATGGTATGAGATCCCCAACTCTCTACTTGCTTCCCATTCATTTTATCTCTTGAGAGATAAAAGGTGGTGCAGGCCACACCGCAGGGAAACTCCCTTTACATTGGATCAGGGATGTGACCTGGATAAAGGTGGTGTTACAATCCCACCCTAATCCTCTTTAATGTAAAATTACAATCACAAAATAGAGGACAATTGCACAACACTGAATCATGGCCTAGCCAAATTGATACACACATTTTTGGGGGGACATAATTCAAACCATGACACTCCCTCCCACACCACCCTCAATCCCAGGCAATCACTGCTCTGCTTTCTGGCACTAGATTTTTAGCATGTTGTAGAATTTTATATAAAAGGGGTCATAAACTATGTACTCTTTTTTGACTGACTTCTACTCAGCATAATTATTTTCAGATTCATTATGTTATTACATATATTAGTAACTTGTTTACTTTTTACTGCTGAGTACTATTCCATTGTAAGAATCTGTTTATCCACAATATGCTTATCTATTTCTCAGTTGATGGACATTTGGGGTGTATCCAGTGTGAGGCATTTACAGATAAAGCTAATATCAACATTCATATATGGATAATCTGTATGAAACATATACTTTCATATCTCTTAGGGAGCAGATATGTTTTCATGTTCTCAGACAGATACCTAGGAGTAGAATTGCTGGGTCATATGGTAGGTATGGAGCCCTGGTGGCACAGTGATTAAACATTCAGCTACTAACCAAAAGGTTGGCAGTTCAAATCCACCAGTCATTCACTCCTTGGAAACCCTATGGGACAGTTCTACTCTGTTCTGCAGGGTCGCTGTGAGTTGGAATTGACTCGATGGCAACGGGTTATGGTAGGTATGTTTACCGTTTTAAGAAACCGCCAACCCGTTTTCCAAAATGGTTAACTATTTTACATTCACATCAGTAGTGTGTGAGGGTTCCAGTTGCTCCACATCCTTGCTAATACTAAGTATAGTCAGTCTTTTTTTTATTTTAGCCATTCCAATATGTGTGTAGTGGTATTTCATTGTGGTTTTAATTTGCGTTTCTCTGATGAATAGTGATGTTGAACATCTTTTTATGAGCTTATTGACCATCCGTGTATCTTCTATGGTGAAGTGTCTATTCTAACATTTTGCCCATTTTTAGTGGGATGTTTGGTATCATATTACTGAGTTTTAAGAGTTTTATATATTCTGGTTGCAAGTACTTTATTCAGTATGTGGTTTGCAAATATTTTCTCCCAGTCTGGGACTTACCTTTACGTTCTCTTAACAGTGTTTTTCTAAGAGCAGTTCTTAATTTTGATGGAGCCCAATTTATTGATTTGTTTTTTCATGGATCCTGCTTTTGGTATCATATCTAAGAAATATTTGCCTAATCCAAGATCACAAAGATTTTCTCCTATGTTTTATTTTAAAAGTTTCATAGTTTTAGGTTTTACATTTACACCTATGGTCCACTTTGAGCTAACTTGTATATATGGTGGGAGATAATGAATGGAAGTTCATTTTTGTGCATGTGGATATCCAGTTGTTCCAGCATCATTTGTTGAAAAGAGTATCCTATCTCCACTGATTTGTCTTTGCACTTTATTAAAAAATCGATTGGGCATTCATGTGTGGATCTGTTTCTGCAATCTCTATTCTGTTTTATTGATCTCTGTTCATTTTTATGCCAATACCACACTGTCTTGATTACTGTAGTTTTATAACAAGTCTTAAAGTCAGGTAGTGTAAGTCCTCCAACTTTCTTTCTTTGTGAAGTTGTTATGACTATTCTAGGTCGTTCGTTGTCTTAGGCTGGGTTTCCTAGAGAAGCAAAACCAGCAGAGTATATAAGTATATATAGAGAGAGGTCTATATGCAGGAAATGGCTCACACAGTTGTAGAGGTTGGAACGTCCCAAATCTGTGGGTCAGGATAGAGGCTTCTCCTGATTCACACAGCTGCAGGGGCTGGCGAACCCAAGATCGATCAGCAGGTCAGACAGCAGGGCTGTCTCTAGCTCACAGGCTGCAAAGATCAACGAATCCCGAGATCAGCAAGCAAGACCACAGGTAAGCTGCTAGCTCACATCCCAAGAACCAAAGGTCAGATGAACAGGAGCCAGCTGCAGGATCCAGAGCCAGCAAAACCTCCAAGCCTTGGAGGTGTCCACTTATATTAGATGCAGGCCACATGCCACAGGAAACTCCCTTTCAACTGATTGGCTACTCACAGCAGATCCCATCGTGGAGGTGATCACAACATCATACAACTGCCAAACCACTGAGAATCATGGCCCAGCCAAGGTGACACACAACCTTAACTATCATGGTGCTGTTTGTTTCCATATGAATTTTTGAATCGGCTTGTCAATTTCTACAAAAAAAAAAAAAAGAAAAAACTGCTGGGATTTTGCTAGGGATTGTATTGAATCTATGTATTTTTTAGGGGAAAATTAATATCTTAAAAATATTGAGTCTTCTAATTCATGAATTCTCTCCATTTATTTAGATAATCTTTATTTTCTGTCAGCAGTGTTTTGTAGTTTTCAGTATACAGGTCTTGCATATCTTTTGTTAGGCTTATCCCTAAGCATTTCATCTTTTTTTTCCATGTCTAATTGTTTATTGTTACTATATGGAAATATAACTGATTTTTGTATATTAATTTTGTATCCTGCAACCTTGCTAAACTCACTTATTCTAATAGCTTTTTTGTAGATTCATAGATTTTCTACATAGACAATCATGACATCTACGAACAAAGAAACATTCCCTTTTTTCTTTTCAAATTAGATGCTTTTTATTTATTTTTATTTTTCTTGCCTTATTGCACTGGATAATGTTGAGAGAGACAATCCTCCTTAGTCTTTTTTGCCCCTGCACATCTTGCTGGGTGTGCCAAGACTACAAAGTCGCAACCACTCTTTTACCTGGGCCATTTCTCAGGGTTGTTTATGCAGCTGGTTACCTTGGGAGATGAGGTAACATTTCTTCCTAGCCAAAGAGCATGGTTGCTTACTGTTTGCTATAAAAACAATGAATTCTCCAAACTCAGTGTTCTTTAACTACAACACAAATCCATTGCATGCATAGTGTCCATCTAAGCCCATTGCATCACCTCTGTGAGACTTGGGGACAAGGATAACAACCAAAATACCCTGATGCACATGCTGTGTGGTATGCCATGAGTAATAATGTCCTTTGTGGCTGACCCACGATCTCATGTCCTGTGCTAACACCCCTGAAACAGTAACAGGCTAACTTGTTAGTTTATAACTAGGGTAAAATCAAATCCAAATCCCAACAGCCAGAATCTACAATATGATGTTGAAGTGCTGAGATTAGACATCTTTGCCTTGTTTCTAATATTAGGAGGAAAACATTGAGTCTTTTGATGTAAGCTGTTGGGTTTTGTTTTTGTTTTTTGGTAGATGTTGAAGTTGTTCCCTTTCCTAAGAGATCTTATCAGGAATCAAATTTGAATTTTGACTTTTTTTTTTTTTTTTTTGCATCTATTGAGATGATCGTATGGTTTTCCTTTTTAGTTTGTTAATATGGTGGATTAATTGACTGATTTTCAAATGTTAAACCAACCTTGCATTCCTGGGATCAACCTCACTTGGTCATGGTACATTGACCTTTTTAAATATTGTTAGATTTGATATGCTAAAATTTTGTTTAAAATGTTTGTATCTATGTTCATGAGGATATTGATCTGTCATTTTCTTTTTTTTTTTTTTTTTTTTTGATGTCTTTGTGTGGTAATGCTGGCCTCACGGAATGAATTGAGAAGTATTCCTAATTCATAAAGAGTTTGTGTAGAATTAGTATTGTTTCTTCCTTAAATGTTTGGTAGAATTCACCAGTGAAGCCATCTAGACCTTTTTGGATGGAGAAGTATTTTACTACAAATTTAATTGCTTTAATTGATATTTACTGTTTGTGTGATACCTTATTATTCTTGCTTTAAATAATCATTTATTTTTTAAAGAGATTTCCATTTTTAAAAAGTCTTTTATATTTACCCAACTAGTTGACATCTTCAAGAGCCCTGGTGGCACAGTAGTTAAGCTCGTGTCTACTAACGAAAGGTCGGTAGTTTGGACCCACCAGCCACTCCGTGGGAGAAAGATTCCGCGGGCAGCTTCCATGAAGATTTACAGCCTTGAAACCCTATGGGGCAGTTCTACTCTGTCCTATAGGGTTGCTATGAGTCAGAATTCAACTCAACAGTAATGGGTTTTTTGTTTTTTTTGGTTTTAGTTTTCATCTTCAGTGCTCTTCATTACTTTGTGTAGATCCAGATTTCCATCTGGTATTATTTTCCTTCTTCCTAGAAGATTTTTTTTTAACATTATAAGCAATGCAGGTCTGCTGGTGATTAATTCTTTCAGCTTTTGTATGTGTGAAAAAGTCTTTATTTCTACTTCATTTTTGAAAAATATGTTTGCTAGATTTAGAATTCGAGGTTAACTTTGAAAATGTTACTCCATTGTTTCCAACAAGAAAGCTGCTGTCATTCTTATCTTTGTTCCTCTGTACATAATGTATCTTTTGTCCTCTGGCTGCTTTTAAGATTTTCTGTTTACCACTGATTTTGAGCAATTAAATTATTATGTGCCTTGGTGTCGTTTTGTGTGTATGTTTCTTGCACTTCAGTTTCATTGAGCTTCATGTGGATCTGTGAGCTTATTGTTTTCATCAAATTTAGAAAATTGTTGATCATTATTTCTTCAAGTATTTTTTCTTTCTCCTCTTCCACAGGGGCTCTAATTACATGTTTAATAGACTGAAGTTGGTCTGAGAGCCCACTGATGTACTATGTCTTTCTTTCTCTCCCTACCCCCAGTCTGCTTTTCTCTTTGTGTTTCATTTGGACAGTTTCTAATGCTGTGCATTCAAGTTCACCGATGTAGATCTTCCATGTTTCTATTTCACATGCCCATTGTTTCTTCTAGCTCCTTGAGCATATGCAATACAGTTTTAAAAACAAAAACAAAAAAAATACTTGTTTTAATATCCCTGTGTACTAATTCGATCATGTGTCATTTCTGGGTTGTTTTCAATTGATTAATTTTTCTTCTCATTAAGATTTGTATTTTCCTTGTGTTTTTTCATGCTTGATAATTTTTGAATGGATGCCAGACATTGTGAAATTTCTTTGTTTGGATGCTAGATGTTTTTACATTCCTATATTCTTGAGCTTTCTTTCTTCTGGAATGCAGTTAAGTTACTTGAAACAGATCAATCCTTTAAGGTCTTGCTTTTAAGCTTCGTTAGGCAGAACCAGAGTAGTGTTTAGTCTAGGGCTAATTTTTTCCTCTACTGAGGCGGAACTCTTCTGAGCACTCTACTGATGCTCCATGAATTATGTGTTTTCCATTCTGATTGGTGAAAACATGAACTATTCCCAGCCCTGTGTAAGCTCTGGAGATGGTCCCCTCTATTCATTTTGAATGGTTCTTCCCTGCAGCCTTCAGTGGTTTCCTTGCACCCATGTACTGATAATACTTAGATAGAAATTTGAGGAACACGCTCTACACATCTCTAGAGCTCTCTCTGTGGAACTCTCTCTTATCTGGCACTCTGCCCTATGAACTCTGGCCGTTTTGGCTTCTCTAAACACTCAGCTTCATTTCCTCAACTCAGGGAGATTGTCAGTCTCCATTATGACCTGGACATTCTGCAATAAGCTGGAGCAATTGTAAGGATCACCTAATTTATTTCCCATCTCTCAGGGTTTGTTGTCTTTTTTTGCCTGATGTTGAATGTCTTTAAAACTCTTGTTTCATGTATTTTTTTTTCCTAGTTTTTTTTAGTTTCTTCAGGTAGGAGGGTGAATCTAGTCCCTGTTGGTCTGTTTTTGCTAGTAGTGCTAATCATCTTTATTTTATTTTATGATTTGTGTTTTAATGACTTCAGAAAATAGCATATAAAATTACCCCCTATAAATTTTGTGGTACCTATGCATTGCTGATACCTAAGTGATTATTTAGTCTATCAACTGGACTTCAGTCATGGAGATGAGGACTCGAAGATTTTGTACTTGGTTGACCAGAAAAAAAATGGTAATTGAATTCACATAGAAAGAAGTAGATGAGTTTAGTTGAGGTCAAATTAATGTTGAGGTCCTGGCTGACTCTCCAGATGAAAGGGTCAAGAGCTTCAGAGAGGTAATATAAATGCATTTTGTATATCAAAGAAAATTGCCCTGGACAATGTTAAAAAAAAAACAAGAATGGCTATTCAAAAAAAGAATTATTGCAAAGGGATGGGGAGGGGACTATTGCAATATTGCAGTAGGAGAGAAAGACCAGAACTAAGTTTGATTCTTTTTTTTTCCTTTTTTTTTTTTAAGTGTACAATTCAGTGGCATTAATTGCATTCACCTTTTTGTGCTACTATCATCCTATCCATTTCCAAGTATTTCATTACCCTAAATATGTACTCAGTACCACTTCTGCAATAACTCCCATTCCATCTTCCCTCAGCCCCTGGTAACAGCTATTAAACTTTTGTCTCTATGTATTTGCCTATTTTAGATATTTCATATAAGTGAGATTATACAATATTTGTCCTTTTGTGTCTGACTTATTTCACTCACCATAATGTTTTCAAGGTTCATCCATGTAGTAGCATGTATTAGAATTTCATTTCTCTTTATGGCTGAATAATATTCCATTGTATGTATATACATTTTGTTTATCCATTTATCTATAGATGGACACTTGGGTTGTGTCTACCTTTTGGCTATTGTAAATAATGCTGCAGTGAACATTGGTGTATATTGCATCTGTTTGAGTCCCTGCTTTCAAGTCTCTTGAATTCCTAGGAGTAGAATTGCTGGATTGTATGGTAATTCTATGTTTAACTTTTTGAAGGACCAGTTAACGCTTTTCCACAGCAGCTGCAGCATTTTACATTCCTACCAGCAATGCACAGGAGTTCCAATTTTTCCACATCCTTACCAACACTTGTTATTTTCCATTTTTTCTGATGATATCCATCCTAGCAGGTATGAGGGGAAATCTCATTGTGGTTTTGATTTGCATTTCCCTAATGACTAACGATCCTGAGCATCTTTTCACATGCTTATTGGCTATTTGTTTATCTTCTTTGGGGCAAATATTTCTTCAAGTCCTTTGCCCATTTTTTTAAATTGGGTTGTTTGTCTCTTTATTGTAGAGATGTAGAACTTCTTTATGTAGTCTTGATATTACAGCCTTATCAGATACATGGTTCCCAAATATTTTCTCGCATTATATAGATTGTCTCATCACTTTCTTGATAAAGTCCTTTGATGCACAAACATTTTTCATTTTGATGATAAATCTGATCTTAATTCCAGTGTAGCTGAGGCTGGGATGGCTTTTAAAGTCTTAAGTGAGAGAGTGAAAAATACGGAAGGACATTCGGGGAGGTTAAGCAATGGGACATGTTGATCACATGAATTTTCTCCTGCGTTTACTGTTAAGGCTAGATAGAACATGTTCCATCTGGTTACAGTAAGAGCCAGAGAGAGAAGGAGGTCAGGTGCCTAGAGTCAGGAAGAAGCCTGCCTATTCAACAAATGGTACTGGCAAAACTGGATATCTATTTGTAGAAAAATGAAACAGGACCCATACCTCACACCATACACAGAAACTAACTCAAAATGCATCAAAGACCTAAATATAAAACCTAAAACTATAAAGATCGTGGAGGAAAAAATAGGGACAATGCTAGGGATCCTAATATATGGCATAAATAGAATACCAGAGATAACTAAAAATGCACACACAGTAGAAGATGAACTAGATACAACGGATGAATGGATAAACTGTAGTACATACCCACAGCGGAATACTACACAATCGTTAAAGAATAATGACAAATCTGTGAAACATCTCACAACATGGATGAGCCTAGAGGACATTATGCTGACTGAAATAAGTCAGTCACAAAAGGTCAAATGTTGTATGAGACCACTATTATAAAAAGTCAAGAATAGGTTTTCACACAGACAGAAACGTTCTTTGACAGTTACTAGGGATGGAGGAGGCGAACCACTAACTAGATAGTAGATACGTGCTAACTTTGGTGAAGGGAGAGATAATACACAGTACGGGTAAGTCAGCACAACATAAGGTAAAAGAAGACGCTGAAACATACACAAAAGTAAAAGGCAACGACAGTAAATACTAATATATACACAATCCTGCAACAACAATAATAACAAACAATAATGTACGAGTTGACACGTAGGTAGATATGTAAGCTGAGCAAGGGTGGGAGGGCGTATAGAAGTACAGCCATGTACATATATATGTGTACATGCTGCAAATATACCCGTGTACGCAATAGTGAGCACAGGGGGCACAGTCACAAAAACCTCTTAGCCATAACCGTACACGTCCCCAAACTGAGACACTGGGCTTGAGGGCTAATGACCATAGTCTGGGGGGACACTTAGGTCAATTGGCGTATCATAATCCTTTTAGACAATGTTCTGCATCCTACCTTGATGAGTAGCAACTGGAGTCTTAAAAGCTTGCGAGTAGCCATCCAATTTACAACAATTGGTCTTTTCCTGTCCAGAGCAAAGAAGAGTGAAGAACACAAAAGACTCAAGGAACCAGTGAGTCCAAAGGACTAATGGACCACATGAACCATGGCCTCGACTAACCTGAAACCAGAAGATGGTGCCCAGATACCACTACAACAGCTCTAACCAAGACCACAGTAGTAGGTCATGGACAGAATGGGAGAGAAATGTAGAACAAAATTCAAACTCAGAAATAAAACCAGACGTACTGGTCTGCAAGAGACTGGTGGAACTTCTAAGACTATGGCCCTTAGACACCCTTCAAACTAGGAGCCAAAATCACTCCCAGAGATCACGTTCTAGCCATACAATAGCCAAGCCTATAAAACAAAAAACAACACCAGTGAGGAATGTACACCTCAGAACAATCAACTGTACGAGACCTGAAGGACAGCATTTGCCCAAAAGCAAAGTTCAGCAGGACCGTAGGGGTGGGAAAGCTGGGCAAATGGACACGGCAACCCAGGGAGGAAGAGGGGAGAGTGCTGACACATTCAGGGGTTTGCAACCAATGTCAAAAAACAATCTGCGTATAAATTGTTAAATGGAAAACTAATTTGCTCTTTAAACTTTCACCTAAACAACAATGAAATGTTCCAAAAAAAAAGATGAACTAGATAAATGAGACCTCCTAAAAACTAAACAAAATGCTCAACAAAAGACTTCCCCAAAAGAGTAAAAAGAGAGCCTACAGATTGGGGAAAAAATTTTGGCTATGACTAATCCGACAAAGATCTAATGTCTAAAATTTATAGAAAACTTCAACACCTGGACAATAAAAAGACAAACAGTCGAGTTAAAAAATGGACAAAGGATAAGAATAGACACTTCACCGAAGAAAACATTCAAGCAGGCAACAAACATATGAAGAAATGCTTGCAATCATTAGCAATTAGAGAGATGCAAATCAAAACAATAATGTAATACTATCTCACCCCAACATTAGTAGCACTAATCAAAAAAAAAAAAACAGAAAATAACAAATGTTGACAAGGTTGTGGGGAGATTAGAACTCTTATACACTGCTGGTGGGAATATAAAATGGTACAACCACTATGGAAAAATGGTATGGCGCATCCTAAAAATGATAGAAATACCATATGATCCAGCAATCCCACTCCTAGGTATATACCATAAAGAAATAAGAGCCGTGACACAAGTAGACATAACGCACACCCATGTTCATTGCAACATTATTCATAACAGCAAAAAGATGGAAACAATCTAAGTGCCCATCAACAGATGAAAGGATTAATAAACTGTGGTATATACACGCAATGGAATACTATGCAATGATAAAGAATAATGACAAATCCATGAAACATCTCACAACATGATGAATTCGGAGGACATTATGCTCAGTGAAATAAGTCAGTCACAAAAGGATAAATATTGTATGAAACTGCTATTGTAAAATAACAACGAAAGGTTTACACACAAAAGAAAAAAGAAAAAAAACATTCTTTGATGGTTACCAGGGATGGGAGGGGGAAGGAGGGAAAATCACCAAATAGATAGAAGACACATGTTAATATTGGTGAAAGGAAAGACAATACACAATATGGGAGAAGTCAGCACAGCATGACCAAGGCAAGACAGGACACTGAGAGGAATGCAAGAATAAAGGGCAACTGTGGTAACTACTATGGCATAGACAATCCAACAATAGTATTAATAAACAATAATTTATGAATGGGCACATATGTAGATAGATATGTCAAGAGGTATGGAAGGGTGTGAGAGAGCACACCCACCAGGGGATACAGGTTTGGTGGTGCATATTTCTACATACATGACTGTAGATGCTCCTCATATATTAATATAGACAATAGAGCACACAAGGGGCACAGTCAGGGAAACCTCTTAGACATAACCAAACACCTCAGGGAATGAAGTTCCTAGGCTGGAAGGCAAAGGACCATAGACTTGGGGGGCATCTACGTCAGTTGATAAAACATAGTTCATAAAGACAATGTTCTGCATCCTACTTTGGTGAGTAGCATCTGAGGTCTTAAAAGCTTGTGAGCGGCCATCTAAGATACAACTATTGGTCTCTTCCTGTCCGGGGCAAAGGAGAGTGAAGAAAACCTAAAACTCAAGGGAGAAGTTGTTTGAAAGGACTAATGAACCACATGAACCACAGCCGATACAACTCAGAGACCAGAAGAACTAGAAGGTGCTTGGTTACCACTACCGACTGCTCTGACTGGGGTCACAGAGGGCCCTGTACAGAGCAGGAAAAAAATGTAAAACAAAAAATCAAATTCACAAAAAACACCAGGCTTGCTGGTCTGACAGAGACAGGAGAAACCCCCAAGACTATGGCCCTAAGACACCCATCTGACCTGGAACTGAAGCCATTCCTGTAGACCATCTTCCAGCCAAACAATAGACAAGCCCATAAAATAAGCAATAACACTTGAGAGGAACGTGCTCCTTAGAACAATTAATTATATACGATCGAAACGGCAATATTTGACCAAAAGCAAAGATGAGAAGGCAGGAAGGGGTGGAAAATCAAGATGAAAGGAAACAGGGAACCCAGGGCGGAAGTAGGAAGAGTGTTGACATGTTGTGGAGAATGAAACCAGGGCCATGAAATGGTTTGTGTACAAGCTATTGAATGGGAATCTAATTTGCTCTGTAAACTTTCACCTAATGTGCAATTTAAAAAAAAGAAGCAGCAGCCTGTCTAAAGCTAGTCAAGCTGAGGGGAACATTAAAGCCATTCTTGGTCAATCATTTTTTTCCAGAACACAAAAGAGTGGGAGGATTTCTTTAACCATTGTTGTTTTTCAAGATCACAGAATTTGAGTGAAACTCAACATTGTCAGGTAGAGAAACAAAAAAGTTTAGGAAGGTAAAAATAGAATGGAGCCTATGAAAAGAAGTTGAAGTGGTAATCACTACTACCAGGTTATGCTATAATTGGGTTTTGAATTTGGTATGTTTCTCCCCCCACCAGGACCTAAAGAAAAATATGTTGTATTCTGGACTTTTTATTTGATTACTAACGCTACAGATCGTTTTTGTATAGAAAAATCTTTCCTAAAATTTCCTAAAAACACAAATAGGGATGTATGTGATGGGCCCTTACGTAAGGGGTATTGGCTAATATAATTAATAGTACCTTCAACTGTAGAATTTCAAACAGCTAATTCTCCCAGCATCTACTCAAAAATTAGATAATATGGTAGTAATTCATATCTCAGTAAAGATAGTGCTTTTGATGGAAAACTGAGTAAGGCCCTGGTACTTTGTCTCCTGGGACTTTAACATAACAAAGGGATTGAATTTGGAAAATCTAGATAAAGTGCTTCTCGTTGAATTATTTGCTATCATAAAGCCTACAATAACCGTAGAGCTATTTTAGGTAGCTTTGACCAAGTGCTTACTAGTAAGCTTGTATAGAATTTCTGCTCTGTGCCAAGCAGCATACTGAGTGCTAGTGGAGCATTAGAAACAAAGCTACAGCAAAAAACACAGACCTGCCCTAAAGGATCTGATAAAACTTACCGTTCAGAGGAAGAACATGTACTTGTGGAAACCACTGAAGAGCAATTTACCCTTAAGACCACATGTAAAATTATATGGTACCAGCTAAATATGTAGGAGAAAGAGCAGCATTAAGAATTCACAGTGTTTCAGGGGAAACTTCTTGAAGGAGGTAAGTTTTAAGTTGCATTTTAGAAGGCACAGTGCAAATGAACCAGGAGAAATTGTTGAGGTTTGTTGAGATCAGGAAATTGGCTTTGAGCATTGGCTGGGAAGTCAACTTTGTTTGTTCAGTCGTTTGACATATCTTTTGGGCATCTGTTATGTGGCAGGCACTGGAGATACAAGTGTTTAGCGAACAAGACATCTGTGCCCTCGAGGATCTTACATTTTAGAGGAGGAGGATGACTATAAACAAGTAATCAAATAAGTAAATGAACAAGGTAAATAGCTGATAGTGAAAACTGCACAGGCAAGAACTAACTTGGGAAAGTGATAGTGAATGTTTGAAGGGCTACTTTAGGTTGACTGTACATAGGGGAAGCCTCTCTGAAGAAGAAACATTTAAGCTGAGATCTGAATTACAAAAAGCAGCCAGCCATGTGAAAAAACCGAGGGAAAAGCATTCCAGGCAGAGGAAGCAGCTAGTACAAATTGCTGAGGAAAGAAGCCCCTTGTTGTATCCAAGGAAGATTGAAAGGCCTACCCACCTGGGAAGTGGTAGATGAATAGAAGAGTGGTTGGAGATAAGGTCAGGGAGGCAGACAGATGTTATGAAAATATATGTGACATGAACATGATGGTGCTTTGGACATAAGTTCAATACCTGATATTTTCAATAAACTAAGGAAAGAAACCTATGAATTTTTTCTAGAGTTACCTAATTCTTACTCTTTGAGGACTAAGGTGTGCCTGGCCCAAGTCATGGTGTTTTCAATTGCCTCATATGCCTGCAAAAGCTGGATAGTGAATAAAGAAGACTGAAGAACTGAGCCTTTAAATTATGGTGTTGGCAAAGAATATTGAATATACCATGGACTGCCAAAAGAACAAACAAATCTGTCTTGGAAGAAGTACAGCCAGAATGCTCCTTAGAAGCATACTTCAGACATGTTATCAGGGGGGACCAGTCCCTGGAGAAGGACATCACGCTTGGTAAAGTAGAGGATCAGCGAAAAAGAGGGAGCTTCTCAAGCATAACAACGATTATGAGGATGGTGCAGGATCAGGCAGTGTTTCATTCTGTTGTACATAGGATTGCTATGAGTCGGAACTGAATTGACAGCACCTAATAACAACAATTACTACTTTAGGACTGCTCGTTCAACAAATGTTTACTAAGTACTTGTTATGTGCTAGCAGCTGGCTAGACAAATCAGGTTGTGTGTAGTGAGAGCCAGGGTAAAGACAAAGATATAATGCGAGCTAGGATAAAGAAACCTTGCTAGAGAAAGGCAATAATTTAGAAAGAGACAGACGAACATTTATATTGGGGAGTTTGGATTTAAAATAGTAAGCTGTAGGAAACCACCATAGGATCATATAGATGAGAAGATATTTAATAAGATTTTTGTGGGAACTGTGAATAGGACAAATTGGAAGCCAGAGAAATTAGAAGCAGAGAGACCAGCTGGAAGAGTGTTGAAATAACACAGGTGTGAAACAGCAGACGAGAATGTTGGCGGTGGAGACAAGCATAGGGCAAGGGCCCAGGAGTTCTGCAGGTATCCTACCTCCCAGCTTAAGTGATTTAGAGTTTACGTCTCCTGTTTTATTACTCTCTTACTGTGTTTTTATAGAATTGAGTCAATGCTTGCCATCTTTTAACTTACCCTTTAAAATATCACAGTCTTTTATTTTGGTATTAATTACCCTCTAAACAGCATTGTACAATATATTGCATTGTATAAAAATATGGTTAAAAAATAATAGACAGTAATTAGGAATATAGGATATTTGTACAGGTTCATTTCAGTCTCTTTCCTTTCAGAAGATAGCATTTCTGTTCTTGAACTACTAGGATACAGTCATTCATTTGGCAAATATATGCCTGATACTGTTCCCAGGTACAGAGTATAACAATGAATAAACCTGTATCCATGCCCTATAAACTTTATGGCTGGGGGAAAGAGGCAGAAGTCTAAACTGCAAATTACAAAATCATGCGGTGAATGTATCTTTTGGAGCTGTGATCAAAGGACTGTGGGAAATGAGGATGAAGCTAATGATTTCACCTGGGCAAGTTTAGGGATGTTATGTTAATAAGATGGTCAGACTGCTCCGGAAGGATGAGCAAGGCTTTGCCAGAGCAAGAAAGGGAAGACCATTCCAAGCAAAACAGCAAAAACAGCATAGAACGGTGAGATGATCAGTATAAGGGAAGGTTTGGAAGTTAGGATTGTGTGGTAGATAGGATCATTGTTTCAACTCTTCACTCCCTCCCTAGTAATAGGATTGTACATTTTGGTGATTTTAAAATATCTCTGAAAATTCTTTGACATCCCTTCCTTCAAAAGATACAGCTTAACTCCCCTCCTCCTGAATGTGAGCTGGGTTTAGTGATTCCATTTAACAAATAGAATGTGGCAAAGTAGTGATGCTACATGACATCTGAGGCTAGGTCATTAAAAAGTTATTTTCTCTCTCTTTCTTTCTCTGTCTCCATCTCTGTCCCAAATCACTCACTTGGGGAAAGCTAACCACCATGTCATGAGAACACTCAAACAGTCCTATGAAGAAGGCTATGTGGGGAGGAAGGAACTGAGGCCTCCCACCAACCACCAACACCAGCTATGTGAGTGAGCCACGTTGGAAGTGGATCCTCCAGCCCTAGTCAGGCCTTCAGATGACTATAGCCCTGGCCAATATTCTGACTACACTTTCATGAGCGACTCCAAGCTAGAACTGCCCAGCTAAGCCATCCCTGAATTCCTGGCCCACAGAAATTGCGAGGCATAATAAATGCTAATTGTTGTTTAAGCCACTAAGTTTTGTGTGGAGCCCTGGTGGTCCAGGGGTTAAGTGTTTGGCTGCTCACCAGCAAGTTGGCAGTTCAAATCCACCTAATGGTCCTTGGAAACCCTATGGGGCAGCTCTACTCTGTCCTATAGGGTCACTATGAATCAGAATCAACTCAACGGCAATAGGTTTTATGGGTAAGTTTGGTATAAGTTCTTATGCAGCAATTGATAACTATATATCCAGGTCCTTTGCATGCAACTTTGCAGTGCCCTCCCACTATGGGCAGGATGTACTTCTCTGCCCTTTAATTTGGAGCTTAAGCCATTTGACTTGCTTTCGCCAATAGAAGGTGCTCTTGGACTTCTGCCATCACCATGAGAAGAATATGCCCTGGTTAGCCTGCTGGTTCCAGGAGAATGAGAGACACTCGGAGCCAACCCAGAGACAGTGACAAGCAAAGCCACCAGCCTGCAGACACATGAGCAATAGTGAACTGGAGTTAGATGGAGACAGAAACTGGGGGGGCCTGGGGGTCTAGCCCAAGCCTGTCATTAGGGAGCTTGTTTAGGAAGTTGACTGGAGGCTTTTAGCCTAGGGACATAAGCTCTTTCTTCCAGGGCTAGGAACCACTAAGTAACTGGAATGTGGACCCTCCCCAGATGGCAACAGCAAAGGTTTAGCACTTGGAGTTTCAGGAAAGCCATGATCAGGGCTGTTCATGAAGCACCTACAGAGTTTTTATATGTAAACATTATCGTACATATGTGCAAACAGAGGAGTGATACAGTTAACATACTCAGCTCCTAACTGAAAAATTGTCAGTTCTGATCCACTCAAAGACACCTTAGAAGAAAGGCCTGGCAGTCTACTTCTGAAAAAAATCAGCCATTGAAAATCCTACAGAGTACAGGTCTACTCTGACACAGATGAGGTCATCATGAGTCAGAATCAACTCGACTGCAACTGATTTTTTACTCATTCATGCAAACGGAAGCACCGAATAATAGTGATGGAAGATCCAGTGCTTTGCAGATTAGTCCCCTAAAAATGGATGAAGGTGGGCGGGGCAAATAGACTAGAAAGGGGGAAATCAGTGAGTTTAAGTCCAAAGAAGGTAATTAATCCTACCAGAATAGAAGACAGTTCATATTGAAATTTTTCTTTTGTAAATCAGAAATAGGATATGTTTATTTTCCTTTCTTTGAAGTTAATAGTATCACAGGTATATATACATGTAAAAATCGTTCTAAATATAAAAAGTATATTTTAAGAGGTTTAAAAGTGAAACCTCTTCCTGTGTAAAAAGCATTAAGATAATCTGAGGTGTATATCATTGGTCCATTTACTCACAACCTGTCCCTCATATTGTACCCAAGGCATGTATTAACGAGCTATTAAAACATGTTGTGTCATGTTTTATTGTTTGCTGGGCATCTGTTCAAGCTTCCATCACTCACAGATCCAAGACTTTAAAGATGCTGTGATGATAATAAATACCTGTAATTTTATTAACACCCTTTTTTCATAAAGTAGACACAGTCTTAAATCATTCCTTGCAAGTAAAAATGTTAAATTGATTCAGATTTAAAGGCTATTAAGAGTGGTTTAAAAAATGTTTTTATATTATGAAATGTATCAAACATACGAAAGAGTATATATGACCGATATTTATAAAGAATAATAATAAAATAAAATACATGTGTACCTACCACTCATTTAAGAAATAGTACTGTATGTTTTTTTTATCCATGAACTATTTTTATTTAAAGGAGTATTGTGAAGTAAACATAAATCAAATATGGGAATATTAGATTAAGTATGCAAAGGTGGTGAAGTGACACTCGATACAGCTACTGAGAAGGCACAAAAGCTTTGGGTGTCTGAAAAAGCATAACACATATAATGACCCTTTTGATTAAGTAGGCCCTTAAGTTTAGAGTGGGTCTGGTTGGCGAATGTTTTTGTTAAATGTTTAAATTGAATTTGTACACCATTTCAAGGTACTCTAGATCACTCTCTGACAGCTATCACAGCAAAACATCTTAAAAGGCCATTTATTTGCCTGAGAGATAAAACATCACTATTAAGCATGTAAATTGTTTAATAGAATACCATTCTGGACAAAGGACAAAAATAGACCATTCAGAAAATGAAGCCCAAGCCTTCAATTACCATCTGTCTATATGCCAGTGAATCCCAATTTATATCTCCATCCCAGATCCCTCCTGAGCTCTAGAGCTAAATATTGAGCTGCTTACTCAATATTTCCACTTGGAGGTCTCACAGGCAGCTCACTCTCCACACATCTAAGGCCAGATATATGAGTTTTCTCTCCAAACCCATTCCACTGGTATGTGTCTTCACAAAGAGCACCGCCATTCATCCGGAGTTTCAACTCAGAAACTTAGGAGTCGTCCTTAACATCTCAACCTCTCACCATGCTTACCCGTTTGGCTGCCTTCCTCTATCTGCTGTATCACCACCCTAGCCAGACGCATAACTGGGAGGAAGCTGAGAAAGCAGTTGCTCTCCTCTGTTCAAAAATAGACTGTGATGGTTTAAAAAAAAAAAAGAAATGGCCAAAAATTATTTGACTCTCCTCCCATCACCACCCATCAAGGGGTGGAGGTCTGTGTCCCTTACCCTTGAGTTTCAGCAGGCTTGTGAGTACCTCGACAGTAGAGTATGGTAGAAATGACACCTGTGTGACTTCCCAGGCTGGGTCTGTTAGAGTTCTCACTCTCTTGAAACTCTTTCTCTGGATGCTGCCTCTCAGAACTCAGTTGCTATACTGTGAGAAACCACACGGGAAGGCCACAGGTCGATATTCCAGTCATCAGTCCCAGGTGGGCTTAGCCTTGGAATCATCACAGCCCAGACACCAGATAAGTAGTCTATAAGCCATCTTTTTGGAAGTAGATTCCCTGTAACCCTAGCTGTTCCAACCCCTAGCCAGTCAAATCAGCCCCAGCCCTTTGAATCACCCCCAGCCATTCATGTCTTACCAACTGAAGCCCCAGACAAAGTAGAGCAAAGACAAGCTACCCCTTCTGTGCCCGTTTTGAATTCCTGGCCCACACAATCTGTAGGCATAGTAAAATTATTGCTATTTTATGCCACTAAGTTTTGGGGTAGTTTGTTACGCAGAAATAGATAACCAAAATTTTAAAGCAGTATGTTAACGTGATCGTTGCTAAGACCATGCTGAAAAGATCTTGGGGGCACAGTGTAAATATGCTTTAAGAGCATCATGGATTGAATCCTAAGACTTACAGAGAAGGTAGTCAAGAGAGAAACCTTATTTGTGTTCTCACTCCCCTGTCATCAGTGGCACAGACTGCAGCCTGACTCCATCCCACATCTGCTCACCGTGGTGTTAGAACCTGATTGCTCCTTTCACATTGGCCCAAGATGCCATTATCTCTTGCTCAAACTACTTTAGTAGTAAATGCCCACGTGGCAGGAACTAAAACTGCCAACAGCCACCTGAGTGAGTTTGGGAGCAGGTTCTCCAGGCCCTTCATATGACCATAGTCCTGGCCAACAGCTTGACTGCAACCTAATGAGAAACCCTGAGCCAGAACTACCCAGCTAAGCCATTCCTGGATTTCTGACTCTCAGAACCCATGAAGATAATAATGTTCATTGTTTTAAGCTGCTAAATTTTGGGGTAATTTGTTAGGCAGCAATAGATCACTAATATACCATCCTAAGGAGATACCTCCTAAAATGTTTCAGTAGGTTGTTGACGTTGACGTGTATAAACTTTATATAGTGTAACTACTTTTCCTCTTAAAAGTGAATTTGTTGGAGAGGGTTCTGGACAGAGCTGGAGAAGGATGTAGAGCATAATTCTAAC
>NW_004443953.1:16185691-16200503 GCF_000243295.1 Trichechus manatus latirostris | reverse complement strand
AGTGTTGACATTTCGTGGGGTTGTTAACCATTGTCATAAAATAATATGTGTACTAACTGTTTAATGAGAAACTATTTCTTCTGTAAACCTTCATCTAAAGTACAATTAAAAAAAAAAAAGCCCACCTCTCCCCAAAAAAACCCAAATCCATTGCCATCTAGTCGATTCTGACTCACAGCAAACCTATAGGACAGAGTAGAACAGCCCCATAGGGTTTCCAAGGAGTGACTGGTGGAGTTGAGCCACCCACCTTTTGGATGATATTAGGGAACTATTAATTCACTAGGCATGACACTCTATTGTGGTTATGTAAGAGATGTATAATAAAGTATTTTGGAGTGAAAAAAAAAAAAAAAAGTGAATTTGTTGGAATGCTTTCTATAATACTGGAAAATCCAGTTAAGTAGGCATAAAAATAAGGAAATATGTTTTACTGTAACTGAATGTGCAGAGGTAGTCAGGCATCAGTAATGGTTAACGTGACAACTCAGTGATACCAGGGTTCTGTCTTTCTCTCTGCTCTACTTCCTTGTTATTAGATTTATTATCAGGCTGGTAGCAATTTGGCTACAAAAGTCCTAGGTGTATCTCATCAAGACAGTTTCATCCAGAGGAAACAGGTGCCACCTCTTCCTGGACCTCCTTTGTAGGTGCTCTTTGGTAGACTTCCCTCATGTTTCATGGGCTAGAATTAGACCACATGCCCATTCCTAAATGAATAATTGGCAAGAGTAATGAATACCTGAACAAAATTAGGTTTTTGTTACTAAGAAGAGAAGGGGAAATGGATTCTGGGTAACTCTCTTTGTCCATAATAAGGAGCTATCTTGCTTCACTTTTTAAGCAACTCATAACATTCTTGCCTTTCAGTTTCCACTAGCCACCTCCTTACCTCGTCTCTGTTGTTGTTATTATTGTGTGCCATCGAATCATAGCGACCCCATGTGACAGAGTAGAACTGCCCCATAGGGTTTTCTAGGCTATAATCTTTATTGGAGCAGATCACTAGGTCTTTATCCTGCAGAATGGCTAGATAGGTTTGAACTTCCAACCTTTCGTTTAGCAGGCTACCTCTTAACCGTTGCACCATCAGGGACCTCATCTCTACTCACCTGGAATACAGCACTTGACCCTTCAAGATCTTCCAGTTGTTGCCTCTCCAGTCCAGACTGCCTCTAGAACAAACTATCTAAACTGCTTGTCATTCTCCTACTGAAAACAATGTCCTAGCACCTAAATAATAAGGTCCAAACCTCTAAGCCTGTTACGCACAAGACCTCTTATACACCTGGGTAGTGTTGCATTTCTCCATCTACCTATCCCACTTTATGCTTCAATAGTATGGAACTAATATTGATGCCCCAAAGTCCTCCTTTATCTTCCTGGCTAATTCCAGTTTTTCATTTGGAACCTGACTACTACGCTTTCTACTGCATAGTAGTTCTACTGCGCTTTCTTTAACCCTTCCTTGATAGAATAGTCACTCTCTGTACTGTAAGCATAGCTCTCTTTTCCCATATCAAATTGCTTTATAATTATTTACTGTGCGTCTCCCCTGCTGAAATTCTCCTTAAGATCAAGGAGTGATGCCTAATTCTCAAATCCACAGTGCCTGGCATATAGTAAGCACACAAAAATTAGTTGAACTATATCCACTTTACATGGTGTGCCATACACTGGCATATGTATACATAGCCAAGTTTCTCTTTAGTGTGGTCCAGTTTGTTCATCTCAAAGAAGTACTCACTATTCCCTCCTGCCCATACTGTGCAACCCATCCTAAGACTATCTGCTGCCCTCTAGCTGTTCAGGGCTTCGCCATCTGAGGCATGCCATCTACTGAAGGATTCGTGCTGACCCCCCTTCAGAATAGTCGTTCTCATACATCTTAGCAAGAACTGACTAGTATTTGGAGGTCAGGAAGGCGTTGACAGGTCTTAGACCAAAAAATTCCTAGATTTTTAAATTCCCTCGCAACCCTTCTCTCTAATGTATAAGTAAAGTTTTAACTATGGTGTAGCAGAATTTTTTTAAAACAGCCTTTATGTGTATACATTTATTGAATCTTAGTTTTTTTTCCGATTTCCATAGATGTAAAGCCTCCAGAATGTACTGTACTATCTCCCATGTGATTGAATTGTAAATCAAAGCAAATGATTTCATTTTATTAGATGACATTAAAATATTATTGTTTTTTTCCCCCTCCCTTAGAATTCTTGAAAATATGCTTACAAAATCTACTGTTTCTAATCTTGTTACTTATATGCTCTAGACTGTTGAATCTTTTTAATGGATATTATTAAAAATCTTAATTTACAGATTTAAAATGATTTTTGGTACACAGGTGCAACGTCATTCACTCTTATTTAATCTACTTTTATCTTAAAGTTTAAACTATAAAAGATATCAAATATTGCATTTATTTTTATAATGTGTTAAGTAAATGGAATCCAAGGGCTATACATCTAAAACTCATCTTTGCCCCTTACTTCTGTGTGTTCTTGGTCAAATACCTTCTTCAAGCCTCCTTATCTGTTAAGTGGGAATAATAATAGTTAAGATTTTTTTTTGAGGACTGATATAACAGTGAATGTGAAAGTTTCAGCATATAGTTAGCCCCCAGGCAATACTAGATTCTGTCTCCTCCTTGTTTCCTTCTGATCCCTAAATTTAGAGGGTCTTTATTTAGGGTCGCTATGAGTCGGAGTTGACTAGATGGCAACGGGTTGTTGTTTTTTTTTAAATTGAAAATGTCCTGTACTTGACCATGTGGTGTTTTTTGTTTGTTTGTTTCCTTTTATATAAGTCTGGTAAACTGTTTTGACTATCTTGTTTAGCTTCTTAAAATAGTTGGAATAGGGCAATTTAAAGCAAACATTTAAAATGGTGAAATGCGGCATTAGAGAAATGTGATCTCTCATCCATCCCAAATTTATGTTGAATTTATAAAGATGGTGACTCAGAATATGAATCTGAAGCAGGAAGCATGAAAGCAAGAAACATTTGCATACTTTCTTTAAAGTACTTTTATCTCCATAGTTAAAAGGTTGGGGCTTTGAAATCTGCACAGGCCTGTTAGATTGCATTTGTTCTGCGTCCCTGGACCAGACATTTACTCCTGAACAGCCACTCTGTAAATGCACTTTGGTCTCATGTGAATAACAACAACAAAAAAAAACCAAACTCATTGCCACGTGGATTCCAACTCATAGCCTATACAACAGGGTAGAACTACCCCCTTAGGATTTCCAAGCTGTAATCCTTACAGATGGAGCCTTGGTGGCTCAGTGGTTAAAGTCCTGCTGTAGTTCGAAACCACCAGCAGCTCCGTGAGAGAAAGATGTGGTAGCCTGCTTCCGTAAAGATTCCAGAACAAACAAACAAAAAATCTCTGTAAAGCTTGCATAGAGATTTACAGCCTTGAAAACCCTGTGGGATCACTGTGAGTCAGAAGCGACTCTACAGCAGGTTTGGTTTTTTTTTGTTTGTTTGTTTTGGAATCTTTACTAAGCAAACTGCCACACCTTTCTCCCGCAGAACGGCTTACGGGTTTGAACTGCTGAGCTTTTGGTTAGCAGCTGAGTGCTTAACCACTGCACCACCAGGGCTCCTTCTCATGTGAATTCAAACCAGAAAACCAAACCCGTTGCCATCGAGTCGATTCTGACTCATAGCAACCCTATAGGACAGAGTAGAACTGCCCCATAGGGTTTCCAAGGAATGGCTGGTAGATTCAAACTGCTAACCTTTTAGTCAGCAGCCAAGCTCTTAACCACAGAGCCAGATACTTACAAAATGTATCACCTTAATTAGAAAAGCAACTCAAAGTACACATGCCCCAGACAACTCAGTCACAGAACAGCTTATTATATCTGAGTAAAACCACCGGTGCCACCATCTCCGGGAAGCATCATCTTGCAATCTTCAGTTTCCTGTGTGTTATTTGAACAAACCTTATGCGGGTAGGGAGCAAGGGGAGGTCATGTGACAGTGAATAGAGAGACCCATATTTTTTAAATTACTATACTTCCATCTGACAGTTATTTACACATCTTTCTCCCAAGGAGTGGCTGGTGAGTTCGAACTGCCGACCTTTCAGTTCGCAGCAGAGTGCTTTAACCACTGCACCACCAGGATTCCTTTGGTATATATTACCTTTCTGTAAAAAGGAAATCTCATTAAAGTAAATATTCACTGAATGTATTCTCCATAGCTTGCATAATAAGTCTTCAGTAAAAACTGTACATGTGTAAATTGATGCTAGAAAGTGTATCTAAATCTTTGACTACATTTACTCCGACTACCTTCACTTCCACCAACTCTGTATATCTTACATCTGTTGTTGTTGTTAGGTGTCCTCAAGCTGGTTCTAGCTCATAACAAACTTATGTGTAACAGAACAAAATGTTGCCTAGTCCTTCGTCATCCTCACAGTCATTGCTATGCTTGAGTCCATTCTTGCAGCCGTGTCAATCCATCTCGTTGAGGGTCTTCCTCTTTTTCACTGATCCTCTGCTTTACCAAGCATGATGTCCTTCTCCAGGGATTGGTCCCTCCTGACAACATGTCCAGAGTAAGTGAGATGAAATCTCACCATCCTCCCTTCTAAGGAGCATTCTGGCTGTACTTCTTCCAAGACAGATTTGTTGGTTCTTCTGGCAGTCCATGGTATATTCGATATTTTTTGCCAACACATAATTCAAAGGCATCAATTCTTTGGTCTTCCATATTCATTGTCCAGCTTCCCCATGCATATGAGGTGATTGAAAACACCATGGCTTGGGTCAGGTGCACCTTAGTCCTCAAAGTGACATCTTTGCTTTTTAACACTTTTAAAGAGGTCTTTTGCAGCAGGTTTGCCCGATGTAATATGTCGTTTGATTTCTTGACTGCTGCTTCCGTAAGCGTTGATTGTGGATCCAAGTAAAATGAAATCCTTGACAACTTCAGTCTTTTCTCCGTTTACCATAATCTTGCTTATTGGTCCAGTTGTGAGGATTTTTGTTTTCTTTATGTTGAGGTGCAATCCGTACTGAAGGCTGTAATCTTTGATCTTTATCAGTAAGTGCTTCAAGGCCTCTTCACTTTCAGCAAGCAAAGTTGTGTCATCTACATATTGCACGTTGTAAATGAGTCTTCCTCCAATCCTGATGCCACGTTCTTCTTCATATAGCCCAGCTTCTCACATTATTTGCTTAGCATACAGATTGAGTAAGTATGGCAAAAGGATGCAACCCTGACATATGTCTTTTCTGATTTTAAACCACTCAGTATCCCCTTGTTCTGTTCAAATGACTGTCTCTTGGTCTACATACAGGTTCCACATGAGCACAATAAGTGTTCTGGAATTCTCATTCTTCGCCATGTTATCCATAATTTGTTATGATCCACACAGTTAAATGTCTTTACGTAGTCAATAAATCACAGGTAAACATCTTTCTGATGTCTAAAGGTATTGAATTTAGTTGTAGTTATCATATCAGTTTCTTGGCATTTCACAATTGTACATTAACTTTTCTTTGTAATACAGAATGCTTTCTTAATATATACATGGCAAGCTGATGGAAAGGAATGGGGTAATTTTCTTTCGTTTGTAAACAAGTTCACAATAGATAATACCTTAATGTTAAGGGAATAAAATTTTTTATTAATTTAGGAACGGAAGTATTAACTTGTGGTCTGATTAACTTATTGTGGTAGATTTCAGGGGACTATAAATTAATTGTTTCTTGGTTATCTGAACTTTCTAATTTTTTTAGTGATCATGTATTACTTACATAATTTAAAATGTAGAGATGATGAATAATAAAATGTCTTTATCACATTAAGGAGACTATAATGAATGAAACAGAATCTTTGATAATTGAAGATCTTGCAATTATTATTCTGAAATAGAACTATATTGATTTATCAATTATTTATATCTATATGTAGATATACATACACACTGTCCCTGGATTGTGTGCTTCTTGAGGACAGGCTATGTATCCACCTATATCTATGCCTATACCTATATCTGTGCCTATGCCTGTACCGGTATTCATGTCTATATTGCTTAGGAAAGAACCTGACCCATAAATATTTGTTGTATGAAGAATGAGGATGTTACACAAACCACAAAAAGTTAATTCAGGGTCATATAATTTTTTTTTAATGTTAATGCATTTGAGACCAAGAAGTGTAAAATGTTATACTCACTAGCTTTTTTCTCTTTTAATGACTTTATTGAGGTATATTTTACATATCATAAAGTTTACCCCTTTCAAGTGTACAATTCAATGATTTTTAGTAAATTTACCAAGTGTACAACCATCATCATAAATCAGTTTTAGAACATTTTCACACAAGCACACACACATCCAATAAGGTCTGTCATGCCCATTTACAGTTCCTATCCCAAACCCCAGGCAACCGCTAATCTACCTTTCATATAGACGGAATCATAGAATTTGTGGTCTCTTGTGTTACCAGGGTAAGTTTATCCAGGGAAAGTGACTTCTTTCATTTAGCATGTTTTTGAGGTTTATCCATGGCATAGCATGTGTCAGTAGTTCCTTCCTTTTTATTGCTGAAGAGTATCCCTTTGTGTGGTGTTATGGGTTGAATTGTATCCTCTAGAAAGATATTCTCAAGTCCAAACTTGAGTACCTGTGAATATGACCTTATTTGGAAATAGGGTCTTTGTAGATGTTATTAAGTTAACATGAGATGGGCTCCATCTGAAGATCCTTAACTTAATCACATGTGCAAAATTCCTTTTGCCAGGTAATGTTACGTTCACAGCTTCCTGGATTAGGACGTGGATATCTTTGCAAGCCATTATTTAGTCTACCAAAGGGAGATTAGCCATTTGGGTGTGACATGAAAATACTTTACTTCATTGTCCTTTGTCTTCTAACATTGCTTATGTTTTTGTGGTGGTTAGTTTGTTTTGCTTTTATTTTTGCCATTTGGAGTTTATTCTGGTAAATAGTGTAAAATGCAGATCAGACGTTTTCCAGATGGCTGTTCAGTGCCAACTCCATTTTCTGGAAAGTCCAGCTTTTCCCTAAAATATACTAAAGTTCTGTATATAGTTTGATTGCTTTTTTGTGCTCTCTATTTTGTTACATTGTCTGTCTGAAAAATACATGTTGTTTTAATTACTGAGACTTTATTGTATGTTATAATATCTGGTAGGGCTAGACATCATTCCCTCCCTCTTTTGCCTCTCCGCCCCCCCCACCCCAACACCACCCCCCGACACATATGCTACTCCTCTTTCTCACAGTGTTCCTAGCTATTGTTTATTTTTTCCACAAGAACTTTACAATCAGCTTGCCTGGTTTGGGGGAAAGGCATTGTTAGTTTTATTGGAGTAGCTGTATGAGGTTGGGTCTTGCTATCTTTGAACATGATTTGTCTTTATATTAATTCAAGTTTACTCATGTCTCCTTCAGTAGTGTTTTAACATTGTCTTCATATCAGTTTTGCACATTTCTAAGTTTATTCCAAGCTTTTTAATCTTTCTTTTTATAGATATAATCAAAGAAAAGACCCTAATTATAATATTTTCTGATTTGTTTTTATGTATGAAAGCTATGGATTAATAATACATTTATTATGTTAATTATAAATTATATTAATTTTACACACTGCTAACTTACTGGTTATCTTCTTGTTTGCAGAAGTTTTTGTTTTTTTTAGTCGAGTTTCTTGTTTTTTCCAGGTATATGGTTATATTGTCATCAAATAGTGATAAACGCCTTCTTTCTAATTTTTATATTTCTATCTTTCTCGTGATTTTCATTACATTGGTAAGTAACAGTGGTATTGTGGGCCTCTCTGTCTTAGTCCTGACTTTAGTGGGAAAGGCTCATGTGTTTCCCCCATAAAGTATTTGCTGGCTTTTGGGCATACACACACAAACACAAATGCACATATGCACACAAACACACACTTATCATGTCAAAAAAATACACATCTATTTCTATTTTCTTCAGGCCTTTTATTTTTTTCCTATCAGGGATAGGTGTTGAATTTTGTCAAATGTCTCTTTAGTATATGTGGAGAGATTATATGGTTTTCATCTAGGACTTATTAATATGATACATTAATCTTTCACATTATTTTTAAATGCATTCTCAAGTTTTTAAATTAAATATGTTCTTATTTATGCCTAATGCTTTGTAGTTTTTCTTAAGTTCATGCAACTTGTTTCTCTCATTTAGCTGTTTTGAAAAAAAGAAAAAGTTGTCGGGTAATTTCCGATTCCATATGCGTCAGAGAGTTAAAACTGTGTTCCATAGGGTTTTCAATGACTGATTTTTTAAAAAGTAAATTACCAGGCCTTTCTTCCAAGGCACCTCGGGTGAACTCGAATCTCCAACTTTCCTGTTTGCAACGTTAACTATTTGCACCACCCAGGGACTCCTTTTGATGATTAGGCAATGCTATGTTGCATATTTGCAACTTTGCTCTAAGTGGAACTTTCTTTTGTCCAAAGGCTTAATGAAATTAAATTGAGAATTTGATCTTACTAGGGACTAAAGATTCCCCTCAGCATGATGGAAGAGATGGGGGTAAACCTGAGCTGACCTTTTAATGGTCCCTGTTTTCTTATTATTTTTTATATTGTCCTCAATATAATGGTGGAAGGAGAATTATCCTACGGGGATAGGAAGTAATGTGTTTTGGGATTAATTTATCCTTCTGGATGAGTTCTAGCTAATTTGAGGTTTCAAAGAAACACCATAAAATGAACATTGTTTTATATGTTTGCTTCATCATTCTTGTCCTCAGAGAGCCCACTGTCTAAAGCAGTGCTGACCAATAAGGTAGCCACTAGCTCCTTGTGGCTACTGAACACTTGAAATGTGGCTAATGATGTGCTGCAAGTGTAAAATAAATACACAGTAATCTTTATATTGATTATATGTTGAAATGATAATACTTTGGATATAAGGAGATAACTAAAATAAATTCTTAAGATTAATTTAGCCTGTTTTTACTTTTTTAGTATGACTAGAAAATTTGTAATTGCATATGTGGCTTACGTTGTATTTCTATTGGACTGCACTAGTCTAGAGGCAGGTGTGTGTATACATACAGATTCTGCAATGATTTCCATAATTAAAAAAATGAAATCAGATAAACTACAATTATATCCTCCTTTATCACCTTATTTCTTCATATAGGAATAAACCTTGATAAATAATGTAATCTAATCATTCCATTATAATGGGTTACCTCCTCTCTGATTTTTATAGTACTTATTTCTATTTAATTGATTATAAGAGAATCCAGTTCCTTCATTATTCCCTTAACATTTTCACATAAGTTAAAGCTTATAGCCTTTTTGTGTTTTGGAATACCAATATTCAAGAACTAATGTGAATATCGAAGGACGTTAGTTTGGAGGTCCAAGTTTTTACTTTTTACCATATTCTTTAGAATACATTTTAATAAAGGCTCGCTAGCTCAAAAATTAAAATTTGCTTCAGTGTTTTGTTTTCATTACCCTAAAAAAGCAATCTCCTCCCTCCTAGTTCTCTCTAGGTGAAGCTGAAGCTCAGCCTCTTTTAGTTCTGTCTTATCGCAATAGCTGAGTGTTTTGAATAGTTCATTTCTTAACTTTTTTACTCTTCAAAAACAGAAACATATTACTCTAAAACCCTTTTATCTTGGCTTTTATTGCGTTTTTAGGAAAATCATATCACGGATGATATTGGCATATCAATTTGGAAGGAACAGACTTTTCTCTCCCATGGTGCCTTACTAGCAAAGAGCTGCCAAGCTGCAATGGAATTAGCAAAACATAATGCTGAGGTTCAGGATATGGCATTTCAGTATGGGAAACACATGGCCATGAGTCATAAGGTATTTGCATACTCCTTCTCTTTTTCCAGTACTTAAATAGCTAAAATGATACACAAGAAACCTTTTGCCCTTTAACAAGCTGCTTTTACATCTCAAAAAATGTTTATTGTGTGCTTAAAAATTTTCAGTCATCGACGGTGATTGTTATTTAATATAAACAGTATGATTGGTGAGTACTGTATAATTTTGATAGAAAGCTACAGCTTACTTAAATCATGTTTCTGATGTTTGTCTTTTCTTACCACCAAAAGGATTCTTGAGAAAACTCTTGCAAATTATCAAATAATATGTAATGTTGCTGCTCACAGAAGGGAAGAATATTTGCATTTTTGTTACAGGTTCCTTATGGTTACTTATGTAAAACAAAATTGTGGAAAGTTAATGAAATTTATTAATATACTGAATAAAATTGAAAGCTTTAATTCTAATAACTGGTTCTTTTGAATGGGCATAATGAAATATAAAATATCCCAAAATTAAGTACTGTGTTATTACCTCTCTATATGTGTAATTTTAAAGTCTCATTAAATATATGGTTCTCAAATGTTACTTAACTCATAAGAGGAGATACACACACACACACACAATCTCTAGATGAAGTTTTTGCATATTTTTTAAATTTTAATTTATTAGACAATTATATTTATTAAATCCTTATCTAAGTCCTTACTTTCAACTTAAAAAATAGAATTAAAGCTATCGCCAAATAAAAAAGGAATGTGTTGGGAAAAGTCATTTTAAAGAATGTTAAAGGTTATTATTAATCATCTGAAATGTTCTTTTGCTTATTAAGGTATAAAAACTGCATTTCTTAAGGTTCAATTTTCACTGCATTAACTAGTGCTTTCTGAAGATGACTAACACATATTAGTGTATATGCATTACACTGATTTAACTCTTTTGACTGCCCCTTCTAGATAAATTCCGACCTCCAGCCTTTTATTAAAGAAAAGATAAGTGACTCCATGGCGTTTAATCTAAACTCAGCTCCCGTAGTCTTACATCAGGAGTTTCTTGGAAGAGATTTGTGGATTAAGCAGATTGGAGAGGTAAAATGAAATTACTCTAATTTTAAGGGACCCTTAGTATTTAGTTTATTTTAGAATATAATTCATATTTGATGATGATTTAAGGCTAGAGTTCAGCCATATAAGAGCATATACTTGTAACAGGTAAAATTCTTCCTTTAAAATCTACATTTTGAAGAGGTAAAGCATTGGTTTAAAAGTTAGAAGCTGCAATACTGTGTTTTCTTATTTTCTTATTATCTGAGTTGTTAGAATACTGCAACACAAGACTAGTGCCTGTGGTGAATGCTAATTAACTCAGATGATTTTATTTTTCTAAAAGTTTTCAAAAATTGGGCTGTGGTAATAGCACCACCCTTTAACTGACAGCAATTTCCCATCTGTGGACTCAAGCACAAGCTGCAGAATTCCAGGAGATCCGTCTGTCATCTCATGGGGTTATTTTAAAACAAACTTGGACCCTGAATGAGTTCTGAGGCATTATCACAGAGAAAAACTCATGGTGAAGTGGAAGGGGAAAGGGGGCTTAAATTGGGCAAATTTCCCACTTTTTGCACTGCTTTTTGCTTTTTTTTTTGAAGGGGTGGAAAACGAGAAGGAACTTTTTTTGTTTTCTTGTAATCCAGCAACTCTGGAGCAAGAAGTTCTTGCCCTTTTATCTAAAGCTTTATGACATTTATTTAACTTCGTGGTTCTAATGGATTAGGATGATCTGAGGCTCTGGGCGTAGTTGAGGATCTGGGTAGCCACCTTACGTAAAGCATAGGGCATAAGCAAATATCTGCATTCTGAAAGATAAGATTTCTCCTCTTTAATCCCTTTCGCCTGTTGGCTCCCAAATGCTTTTTTAAGCTTCATATTCACCACCTACAAAACTGACAAACCTAGGAGAAAAAAAGACCTGCAAAGGTAGATGTTTAGGGCTCCCTCAATAAACATGGGATAGCCCTGACCAGTCCTACTACAGTGAGGCCCACCAGTTGATGAGCCTCATTCAGAATTTCCAACTGCCTCGCTCTAAAGTAGCGTACATAGGTAATAGAGGACCACTGGGCATTTAAAACAAGCCTCTAACATGAAAAAAAAGTCAAAAACAAGCTGATAGAGGCCCCAAATAAGGATTACTGAAGAAGAACAACAAGGTGGGAGGCCTCACACTACCTGATTTTAGAAGCTATTATACCACCACGGTAGTCAAAACAGATACAGAGACCACTGGAACAGAATTGAAAACCCAGACATAAATTCATCCACCTATGAACAGCTGATATTTGACAAAGGCCCAAAGTCTGTTAAAGGGGGAAAAGACAGTTTCTTAAACAAATACTGCTGGCATAACTGGATATCCATCTGCAAAAAAATGAAACAAGTCCCATACCTCACACCATGCACAAAAAGTAACTCAAAAGGGATCAAAAACCTAAATATAAAATCTAAAACAGTAAAGATCACGGAAGAAAAAATAGAGACAACACTAGGAGCCCTAATACATGGCATAAACAGAATACAAACCATAACTAACAATGCACAAATACCAGAAGAGAAACTAGATAACTCGGAGCTCCTAAAAATCAAACACGCTCATCAAAAGACTTCACCCAAAGAGTAAAAAGACAGCCTACAGATTGGGGAAAAAAAATTGGCTACAACACATCCGATAAGGGTCTAATCTCTAAAATCTACAAGATACTGCAACACCTCAACAACAAAAAGCCAAATAACACAGTTAAAAAATGGGCAAAGGATATAAACAGACACTTCACCAAAGAAGACATTCAGGTGGCTAACAGATACATGAGGAAATGCTCACCATCATTAGCCATTAGAGAAATGCAAATCAAAACTACAATGAGATACCATCTCACCACAAGGCTGGCACTAACCCAAAAAACACAAAATAATAAATGTTGGAGAGGTTGTAGAGAGGTTGGAACACTTATATACTGTTGGTGGGAATGTAAAATGGTACAACACTTTGGAAAACAATTTGACACTTCCTTAAAAAGCTAGAAATAGAAATACTATACGATCCAGCAATCCCACTCCTTGTAATATATCCTACAGAAATAAGAGCCCTCACACTAATAGGTATATGCACACCCATGTTCATTGCAGCACTGTTCACAATAGCCAAAAAGTGGAAACAACCTAGATGCCCATCAACAGACGAATGAATAAACAAATTATGGTACATACACACAATGGAATACTACACAACGATAAAGAACCATGATGAATCCGTGAAACATCTCACAACATGGATGAATCTGGAGGGCGTTATGCTGACTGAAATTAGTCAGTTGCAAAAGGACAAATATTATATGAGACCACTATTATAAGAACTCAAGAACAGGTTTAAACACAGAAGAAAACATTCTTTCATGGTTACGAGGGTGGGGAGGGTGGGAGGGGGAATTCACTAACTAGATAGTGGACAAGAATCATCTTAGGTGAAGGAAAGGACAACACACAATACAGGGGAAGTCAGCACAACCAGACCAAAGCAACAGCTAAGAAGTTTCCTGAACATAACCAAACACTTCGAGGGACAGAGTAGCCGGGGCGGGGGTCTGGGGACCATGCTTTCAGGGGACATCTAGGTCAATTGACATAACAAAGTTTATTAAGAAAATGTTCTCAGTTCTGGCAGAATGGCACTCTGGGCAGAGGCACCACGCCATCCCTCCACAGCAAAGATCCGAAAAACTAAGCCGAACGGAGAATACAACAATCCTGAAACCCCAGAACATCAAATGAAGAGATAAAGAACTCAGCCAAGCACCAAATGGAGTGAGAAAACTGACAGAGAACAGAGAGCGAGGAGAGATTCATGCAGAGGTCCCCTACCAGCTAGCGCAGCGCGGATCCACCATCTTGGACTCCTATCGGAGACCAGCAAACGGGGGGTACAAGAAAGCAGCCTCACGGAGCTTCCAGCGGGAAACGAAACAACCGGTAATTGGCAATATACGCTTTCCCACCCCCAACCCTTCTTCACCCTGACTCGACCTCCTCTGCTTCCTGCGGCCCAGTCTCTTGTCCGGGAAACAGTGGCTGCTTGGATTCCACACACCCAAACGGGTGGCTCTCTGAGTGCCATTTGTTGGCTGCTGGTGTTAATTTTGTTCTGTTTCTTTTTATTTCTTCCTTGCTTCTCCCCACCTCCCCCTCCTTTCCCCCGAGTACCTCGTTCCGTGCACCATCTTTGCTTCTTCCTGAGGGGCTGGAGAGCTCCGGTAATTTGTGATATATGCTTTCCCACTCTCTACCCTTCTTCACCCACACTTGGCCCTCTCTGTTTCCCACGGACACAGTCTCTTGTCCAGAAACACCAGCCCGCACTAGCTGGCTCTCTGAGTGCCATTTGTTGGCTGCTAGTGTTGCTTTTTTTTTTCCTTCTGCTTCTTTTGTTGTCTTACTTGCCTCTCACCACCTCCCCCTCCCTTCGCTCAAGTACCTGGCTCCATGCGCCATCTTTGCTTCTTCCTGAGGGACTGCAGAGCTCCATTTGAGTGTGGAGCTGCTTCCCGGTTTGGGCTGCTGGGATGGTGGGATCCCGGGGCTTTTCTTTGTTTGTTTGTTTTGAATTGTTTGTTTGTTTTCTTTTCCTTTTCTTGAGTCGGGAGCCCTTTCTGGCCAGGCTGAGTTGCGTGGCCGGGAGACTCCCCTTCGGCTTCCACAGATGTGCAGAGGGATCCCTGAGGACATTTCTTTTTACGTTGGTTTTTTACTGTTTCTTTGGGGGCCGTTCTTGTTTGTTTGTTGTTTCATTTGTTTTGTTTTCTTTTTCCTCTTTTTCCCTTTTTCTTTTTCTTCATTGCTCACTTTCTCGTCTCTCTATATCTTCCTCCTCTTTCTGTTCCCTGAATACCAGGCGTTGTATATCTCTACGCCTTCTAACCAGGCTGTACTGCAACACCTGAGAG
>NW_004443953.1:16131534-16178717 GCF_000243295.1 Trichechus manatus latirostris | reverse complement strand
TCTGGGGTCTTAAAAGCTTGAGAAGAGGCATCTAAGATGCATTAATTGGTCCCAACTCACTTGGAGCAAAGTAGAATGAAGAACACTAAAAACACAAGGAAAACAGTAGTCCAAGAGACAAAAGGTCCACATAAACCAGAGACTCCATCAGCCTGAGACCAGAAGAACTGGATGGTGCCCATTTACCATCAGTGACTGCTCTGATAGGGAACACAACAGAGAGTCCCTGACAGAGCAGGAGAGAAGTGGGGTGCAGAACTCAAATTCGTGTAAAAAGACCAGACGTAATGGTCTGACTGAGACTGGAGGAACCCCCAAAGCCGTGGCCCCTGGATACTCTGTTAACCCAAAACTAAAACCATTCCTGAAACCCACTTTTCTGACAAAGATTAGACTGGGATATAAAACATAAAATAATACTCGTGAAGAGCTTTCTTCTTAGTTCAGTCAGATACACAAGGCCAAATGGGTGGCCCCTGTCCAAAGGCAGCATGAGAAGGCAGGAAGGGACAGGAACTGGCTGAATGGACACAAGAAACCTGGGGTGGAAAGAGGGAGTGTGCTGTCATATTATAGGAATTGCAGCTAATGTCACATAAAAATATGTACATAAATTTTTGTATGAGAAATTAACTTGAGCAGTAAACTTTCACCTAACGCAAAAAAAAAAAAAGTGATAAAAGGGAACTTAGAGGATATAGAGGTAATACAAGTAAAGAAAGGCATTTTCTTTTGTTGTTTTTTTTTTTTTTTGTTATCATTTATTTTTTGTTGTGCTTTAGGTGAAAGCTTACAGCTCAATTTAGTTTCTCATGCAAAAATTTATACACACATTGTTATATGACCCTAGTTTCTATCCCTGTAATGTGACAGCACACTCCTCCCCTCCACCCCGGATTTCCCATGTCCATTCACCCAGCTCCTGTCCCTTTCTGCCTTCTCATCTCACCTCCAGACAGGAGCTGCCCATTTAGTACCATGTATCTACTTGAACTTTGAAGCACACTCTTTACGAGTTCATTTTACGTCTTATAGTCCAGTCTAATCTTTGTCTGAAGAGTTGGCTTCGAGAATGGTTTTAGTTTTGGGTTAACAGAGAGTCCGGGGGCCATGTCTTTTGGGTTCCTGTAGTCTAAGTCAGACCATTAAGTCTAGTCTTTTTACTAGAATTTGAGTTCTGCACCCCACTTTCCTCCTGCTCCATCAGGTACTCTCTGTTGTGTTCTCTGTCAGGGTGGTCATTGGTGATGGCCGGGCACCATCTAGTTTTTCTGGTCTCAGGCTGATAGAGTCTCTGCTTTATGTGGTCCCAGAAAGACATTTTCAAAAGCTCTATAATCAATAGATCCAGCGAGACAAGATACTGAATCAATGAAGTAAGAATAGATGCTATATATAAAGGGGGCAATCCAAGAGCAGAAATCAGAATTGTAAAATATAAAAATAAAGTAGCAGAAGTCTTAAACAAAAATCAGTAGAAGGATGGAAGATACAAATGATAACATCTTCCAGAAACTTGAACAAAAAGACAATCAGAAAATAAGAGAAAAGAGAAGAAAATTAGAGGACTAATTCAGAAGGTCGTACATCTATAAAAGTCCCAGAAAAAGAGAACAGAAAATGAAGCTAAGAAAATTAACAAAGAAATACAAAAGAGAAAAGTTCTGAGACCTGAAGGACTTGAGTTTCCAAATTAAAATGGTTCCCTAAACAGTGAATTTAAAAAGACTCACACCAAGTGTCTTAGTTATCTAGTACTGCTATAACAGAAATACCACAAGTGGGTATTTCTGTTATATGGTGATTTCTTTAACAAACAGAAATTTATTTTCTCACAGTTTAAAAGGTAGAAGTCCGAATTCATGGTGCCGGCTCTACAAGAAGGCTTTTTCTCTCTGTAGGCTTTGGAAGAAGGCCCTTATCTGTTTGAGCTTCTGTTCCTGGGCAGTCTTCATGTGGCTTGGCATCTCACTTCCCCTGTCACTGCTTCTCTTGCTTGCTTGTTTAATCTCTTTTCTATCTCAAAAGACATTAATGCAAGACACACTAATCTTGCCTCATTAACATAACAAAGACAATCCATTCAATCCATTCCCAAATGGGATTATAACCACAGGCGTAGAGATTAGGAATTACAACACATATTTTTGGGGGACACATTTCAATCCATAACACCGTAGCACATCATTATCAAATTTTGGAACACTACAGATAAGGAAGAGATCCTAAGTACTTCAAAAAAAAAAAGAACCTGTGTTCAAAGGATCAAGAATCAGAATAGCCTCTCAGTGGTGACATTGAAAGCTTCAAGACAATGGAGTATACCTTCAAAATTCAAAGAGAAAATTGTTTCAAACTTAGAATTTTATGTCAGCCATTTTATCATCAGGTGTGATATTGAATTATAACAATTTAGACAGATATACAAAGTTTTAAAAACCTACCTCCCAGGCCCCCCACGTGCCTGTCAGTTTGTCGTACTGTGGTAGCTTGCATGTTGCTGTGATACTGGAAGCTCTACCACCAGTATTTAGATACCAGCAGGGTCACCCAGGTTTCAGCTGAGCTTCCAGACTAAGACAGACTAGGAAGAAGGACCCGGCAGTCTACTTCTGAAAAGAATTAGCCACTGAAAACCTTATGAATGGCAGAGGAACATTGTCTTATACAGTGCCAGAAGATGAGCCCCCCAGGTTGGAAGGCACTCAAAAGACGACTGGGGGAGAGCTGCCTCCTCTAAGTAGAGTCAACGTTAATGACGTGGATGGAGTCAAGCTTTCAGGACCTTCATTTGCTGATGGGGCACAACTCAAAATGAGAAGAAACAGGTGCAAAAATCCATTAATAATTAGAACGTGGAATGTACAAAGTATGAATCTAGGAAAACTCGAAGTCGTCAAAAATGAAATGGAGCACATAAACATCGATATCCTAGGCATTGGTGAGCTGAAATAGACTAGTATTAGCCATTTTGAATTGAACAATCGTATAGTGTACTATGCTGGCAATGACAGTTTGAAGAAGAATGGCATTGCATTCATCGTCAAAAAGAACATTTCAAAATCTGTCCTGAAGTAACAATGCTGTCAGTGATAGGATAATATCCATACGCTATAAGGAAGGAAGACCAGTTAATACGACTATTATTCAAATTTACACACCAACCACTAAGGCCAAAGTTGAAGAAACTGAAGATTTTTACCAGCTTCTGCAGTCTGAAATTGATTGAACATGGAATCAGGATGCATTGATAATTACTGGTGGTTGGAATGCAAAAGTTGGAAACAAAGAAAAAGGATTGTTAGTTGGAAAATATGGCCTTGGGATAGAAACAATGCTGCACATAACATGATAGAATTTTGCAAGACCAATGACTTCTTCGTTGTAAATACCTTTTTTCACCAACATAAACGGCGACTATATACATGAACCTCACCAGATGGAATACACAGGAATCAAATCAACCACATCTGTGGAAAGAGACAATGGAAAAGCTCGATATCATCAGTCAGAACAAGGCCAGGGGCCGACTACAGAACAGACCATCAATCGCTCATATGCAAGTTCAAGTTGAAACTGAAGAAAATTATAACAAGTCCACGAGAGCCTAAGTATGACCTTGAGTATATCCCACCCGAATTTACGGACCATCTCAAGAATAGATTTGACACGTGCAACACTAATGACTGAAAACCAGACGAGTTGTGGAATGACATCAAGGACATCCTACATGAAGAAAGTAAGAGGTCGTTACAAAGACAGGAAAGAAAAAAAAGACCAAAATGGTTGTTAGAAGAGACTCTGAAACTTGCTCTTGAAAGTCGAGTAGCTAAGGCAAAAGGAAGAAATGATGAAGTAAAAGAACTGAACAAAAGATTTCAAAGTGCGGCTCGAGAAGACAAAGTAAAGTATTATAATGACATGTGCAAAGAGCTGGAGATAGAAAATCAAAAGGGAAGAACATGCTCGGCATTTCTCAAGCTGAAAGAACTGAAGAAAAAATTCAAGCCTTGAGTTGCAATAGTGAAGGATACTATGGGGAAAATATTAAGCAACGTAGGAAGCATCAAAAGAAGTTGGAAGGAATACACAGAGTCATTATACCAAAAAGAATTGGTCGACGTTCAACCATTTCAAGAGGTAGCATATGATCAGGACCCGATGGTACTGAAGGAAGAGGTCCAAGCTGCACTGAAGGCATTGGCAAAAAACAAGGCTCCAGGAATGGTCACAGTTCCAATTGAGATGTTTCAGCTAATGGATACAGCTCTGGAAGTGCTCACTCATCTATGCCAAGAAATTTGGAAGACAACTACCTGGTCAACCGACTGGAAGATATCCATATTTTTGCCTATTCCCAAGAAAGGTGATCCACTCGAATGCAGAAATTATCAAACAATATCATTAATATCACACACAAGTAAAATTTTGCTGAAGATCATTCAAAAGCAGCTGCAGTAGTATATTGACAGGGAACTGCCAGAAATTCAGGCTGGATTCCAAAGAGGACGTGGAACTGGGGATATCATTGCTGATGATAGATGGATCCTGGCTAAAAGCAGAGAATACCAGAAAGATGTTTACCTGTGTTTTATTGATTATGCAAAGGCATTTGACTGTGTGGATCATAACAAATTATGGATAACATTGCGAAGAATGGGAATTCCAGAACACTTAATTGTGCTCATGAGGAACCTGTACATAGATCAAGAGGCAGTTGTTCGGACAGAACAAGGGGATACTGTGTGGTTTAAAGTCAGGAAAGGTGTACATCAGGGTTGTATCCTTTCACCATACCTATTCAGTCTGTATGCTGAGCAAGTAATCCGAGAATCTGGACTATATGAAGAAGAACGAGGCATCAGGATTGGAGGAACACTCATTAACAACCTGCATCATGCAGATGACACAACCATGCTTGCTGACAGTGAAGAGGACTTGAAGCACTTACTGATGAAGATCAAAGACTGCAGCCTTCAGTATGGATTATACCTCTACATAAAGAAAACAAAAATCCTCACAACTGGACCAATAAGCAACATCATGATAAACGGAGAAAAGATTGAAGTTGTCAAGGATTTCATTTTATTTGGATCCATGGAAGCAGCAGTCAAGAAATCAAAAGACACACTGCATTGGGCAAATCTGTGGCAAAAGACCTCTTTAAAGTGTTTAAAAGCAAAGATGTCACCTTGAGGACTAAGGTTCGCCTGACCCAAGTCATGGTGTTTTCAGTCACCTCATATGCATTCGAAAGCTGGACAATTAATAAGAAAGACCAAAGAAGAATTGATGCCTTTGAATTGTCGCGTTGGAGAAGAATATTGAATATACCACGGACTGCCAAAAGAACAAACAAATCCATCTTGGAAGAAGTACAACCAGAATGCTCCTTAGAAGCAAGGATGGTGAGACTACGTCTTACATACTTTGGACATGTTGTCAGGAGGGATCAGTCCCTGGAGAAGGACATCATGCTTGGTAAAGTAGAGGGTCATTGAAAAAGAGGAAGACTGTCAACGAGATGGACTGAACAGTGGCTGCAACAGTGGGCTCAAGCATAACAATAATTGTGGGCATGGTGCAGAACCGGGCAGTGTTTTGTTCTGTTGTACATAGCGTTGCTATGAGTCGGAACCAACTCAACGGCACCTAACAACAACAACAGCAACACCTCCCAGGCACCTTTTTTTCAGGGAGCAGGTAATGTATTACGTCAAGAGTAGGGAGTAACCAAGAACATGAAAGACATGGAATCTAGAAATTAGGGGATCAGACATAGGTACGGAGCAATGGAATTCCCAGGACGATGTGAAGGGAAGAATAACAAACATCAACAGTAATGGTACTTACTATGTGTCCAGCACTATTCTAATGAGAAATCTGACCACAGAGAGATTAACTAATTTACACACAGTCATGCAGCTAGCAAGTAGAGGAGCCATGATTCAAACCCAGGCAGCCTGGCGACAATAGTTCATATCTTTACAAATTAGATAACTGGGACCTCCTAAAAATTAAATACTTTTGCTCATCAAAAGACTTTTCCAACAGAGTAAAAAGAGAGCCTACAGACTGGGAGAAAAATCTTTGGCAACAGCAAATCTGATAAGGGTCTAATCTCTAAAATATGTAGAAAACTTCAGCAGCTCAACAGCAAAGACAATCCAACCAAAAAATGGGCAAAGGACATGAACAGACATTTCACCAAAGAGAACATTCAGGTGGCTAACAAACACATAAAAAGATGCTCACAATCATTAGCCATTATAGAAATTCAAATCAAAGCTACAATGAGGTGCCATCTCACCCCTGCAAAAAATGGCACTGATCAAAAATCCAAAGACAACAAATGCTGGCGAGGTTGTTGGAAGATTGGAACTCTTATCCACTGCTGGTGGGATTGTAAAATGGTACAACCACTGTGGAAAGTAGTATGGCGCTTCCATAAAAAGCTATGATCCAGCAATCCCATTCCTAGGTATATATCCTAGAGATGTAAGAGCAGCGACACGAATAGACATGCACACCTATGTTTGTTGCAGCATTATTCACAATAGCAAAAAGATGGAAACAACCTAGGTGACCATCAACAGATGAATGAATAAACAAACCATGGTATATACATGCAATGGAATACTACACAACTATAAAGAATAATGAAGAGTTCTCAAAATATCTTCTAACTTGGATGAATCTGGTGGACATTGTGCTGAGTGAAATAAGTAAATCACAAAAGGACAAATATTGTATGGTCTCACTTTTATAAAAAGTCAAGAATAGGTATATATACGAAAAGCAATATTCTTTGATAGTTTCCAGGGATGGGAGGGAGAGAGAGGGGAAATCACTTTTTAGATAGTAGACACTTGTTATTTTTGGTGATGGGAAAGGCAATACCAGATATGGATGTAAACTGCATAACTTGACCATGGTGAATGAAGACACTAAGAGGTACATAAGAATAAGGGACAATTTTGGTAAATGCTATAACATATACAATTTTGCAACAACAGTAATAACAACCCAAAAATATGTATGTGGTTACATAGGTAGATATGTATGCATACATGTGTATAGGAAGGCATATGTGAGTACATGCACTTGCATGTATATGTGTAGCTGTAGGCATATGTATATACATGTTTGTGTGTGCTGCATATATATTCAAATATATAATAAAGCACATAATGGACACAGTTACAGAGACTTTCTAGACATATCCGAACACCTCGTGGTATTAGTTTACTGGGTTAAAAGACTTACATAGTCTCATGGGACAACTCAGTCAATTGGCATAACATAGTTCATAAAGATAATGTTCTACATCCTAGTTTGATGGGTGGCATCTGGAGTCTTAAAAGCTTGCAAGCAGCCATCTAAGATATAACTATTGGTCCCTGCTTGTCTAGAGCAAAAGAGAATGAAGGAAATCAAAGATTCAGAGAAGAAACTAGTCCATAGGACTAATAGCCCACAGGAACCACAGCCTCTTCTAGCCTGAGACCAGAAGAACTAGATGGTGCCTGGCTACTACTACAAATCATTCTGACCAGGGACACAATAGAAGTCCCAGAGAGAATGGGAAAAAAATGTAGAAAAAAACTCAAATTCCTTAAAAAGTCCAGACTTGCTAGACCAATAGAGACTAGAGGAACCCCCAAGACTATCACCCTAAGATACCCTTTTAACTTGGAACTGTAGCCACTCCTGGAGGTCACCTTTCAGCCAAATAATAGATTGGCTTATAAAATAAACAATATCACCCATGAGTACTGTATTCTCTTAAACAATCAACTATATGAGACAAAACAGTCAACTTTTACCCCACTGCACAGATGACAAAGTAAGGGGGGGCAAAGAAGCTAGATTTACAGAAACAGAACAGAATGGAAATAATGAGAATGCTGACACATTGTGAAAATGTAACCAATGCCACAGAACAATTTGTATAAAAGTTGTTGAATGGGAACCTAATTCGCTATGTAAACTTTCACCTAAAACACAGTAAAATATTATTTAAAAAAAAAAAAAGGGTTCATGTCTAACTAACCTGCTATAATGAGTCTCATCCTAGCAAGTCCTAGGCTGATGGTTATACATCCAGTCCAGATTGAGACAAGAGGACAGAGATCTCCAGAATAATTTCTGCAAGGAAAAAGTGGAGCTGATAAATTACCTAATGTGCTTGACCATATTGAGAATATAGGAATACACCAATGATAAACCCGTTGCTGTCAAGTCGATTCTGACTCATAGTGACTCTATAGGATGGAGTAGAACTGTCCCATAGGATTTCCAAGGAGCAGCTGGTGGATTTGAACTGCCGACCTTTTTTGTTTGCAGCCAAACTCTTAACCACTAGAAAACTAAGTGTTCCAGTTACTATTGCTGCATATCAAATTACCCCAGAACTTAGCTGCTTAAAATAATCATTTTATTATGCTGCTGGATTTCTGGGTCAGGAATTTTGACAAGGCACAGTGGGGATGACTTATCTCTGCTCCCGTGATATCTGGGGCCTCAGCTGGAAAGACTTAAAGGCTGCAGGTGGCTCAGTGATGCTGGGGACTAGAATCATCTGGAGGCCCTTGACTTATGGCTGGCACCTAGGCTAGGATGTCTAGAAGACTAAGCTGCCAGTCAGAGTACTCAACATGTGGCCCCTTCATTTAGCTTGGCTTCCTCACAGCATGGCAGCCTCAGGGTAGTCAGACTTACTATATACTGACTCAGAACTCCAGGCATGAGCGTTCCAGCAGACAAGGCGAAAGCTGCATCTTCTCTTATGACCAGCTGCAGAAGTCACTCAAAGTCGTTTCCATAGTCACAGACCCTTCCAGAATCAAAGGAAGGTGTCGTATGCCCCACCTCTTTATGGGAGAAGTGTCAAAGAACTTTGGAGCCAAGTTTTAAAACAGCCACACTAAGTACATGGGAAAAATTGAGGTAGTTATTAGCTGTAGTTTTTTTTTTTAAGTATGAGAAAGGAAAGGTAATCATTATATTCCACATGACTCAGTGGATAGTATTTATATAGCATCAAAAATGTAAATTCTGAACATGGATTTAACGAGAAAGAATGATAGGGGGATGGAGAAAGAGTATGTTTGGTGAAATCATGTAAGAGAGCTAATCATAGCACCAATAGATGTCTAAAATTTTAAAATCAAGAAAGAACAGTATATGAAGGTAAACAGCGGAAGAAATAGCTAAAGAGAGGGGCAAGGCACACAGAGAAAGGGTCTGGAGAATACTAGATTACTTTGTTAGAAGTCTTTACTATTTGACTTTTTAAATACTGTACATATATTTGTTTTTAATAAAAGAAATTTTAAGTTTGAAAATTTATATGCTTTGCTATAGTAATTCCACTTCTAGAAATCTATCCTAAGAAAAATATCCAAGATGTGGGCAAAGAATTACATGTCAACGTGTTCTAAAATATTAATTAGAAAGAAAGTGAAAATTGATCTAATGGTTAAAAATAGAAAAAAGGTTAAATGAAGTACAGTATAATGAAATATCAAACACCTGTTTAATATTGTATCACTGTGGTGTATTTCTATGTTTTTATGACAGCTGAACTGAAAAAATATATACAGGTGGTATTCGTAGCTTTAATTGGGTTACATTAGAATACATTTCAGATTTACATTTTAGTTGAAAAGATACAGCTGAATATGTTAAATGAGAGCTACCAGCCCTCTGTTGGATGTTCACATAGACACGTATAGCAGTGATGGTTCAGTGGTAGAGTTCTCACCTTCCATTGGAGAAGGCCTGGGTTCAGTTCCTGCCAATGCACCTCATGCGCAGCCACCACCCATCTGTCAGTGGAGGTTTTCGTGTTGCTATGATGCTGCACAGGTTTCAGGCTGAGCTTCCAGACTAAGATGAACTAGGAAGAAAGGCCTGGTGATCTTCCCAAAATCAGCCAGTGAAAACCCTATGGATCACAGTGGTCTAATCCACTGCCAATCAGATCACGAGGATGGCACAAGACTGGACAGCATTTCATTCCATTGTTCATGGGGTCACCAGGAGTTGGGGCTGACTCGGTGGCAGCTAACAACAATGTGAGTTGCATAGACAGGGATTTTTTAAAAGCTACACAGAAAGGGACACGTTTAACTCTTAAGTTTCCTTGCAAACGTATAAAGTTGTAAATGTAAACAATGTGAGCAGTCCATTATTTCCTAAACAGCTGGTAAAATGTCCCAACTCATTATTCCCAACTTGATTTTAGATTCAAAGGAATACTCTTTTCAAAAATCCTGTGCGTTAGACAGTAAATGTCCCACTTTCTAACCTAGGTTCCTTGTGGTTATCTCAATCCTCATCCTTTAGGAAGAACTGACAGTTTATTGCCCACCTCTAGGAACCTGCCAGACTGTTTTGGTTTGCTCTACTGACTTCCGGCCCTTCTCCTTACATCTACCTGTCTGAGTCATGAACAGGATCACCGATGGTGAAGAGAAGATGAATTCTTCTGCAGCAATTAAGAAATTAGTTTCTATAATTCAAGGGGCTTGCCATTCTGCTGTAGGTCTGAAATTCTGTTTTCCAGATCAACTGACATTCTTCAGATTGTTGTTGTTAGGTGCCGTCAAGTCGATTCCAACTCATAGAGATCCTTTGTACGACAGAATGAAACACTGCCCATTCCTGCACCATCCTCACAATCGTTACTGTGTTTGAGCCGATTGTTGCAGCCACTGTCAATCCATCTCCTCGAGGGCCTTCGTCTTTTTTGCTGACCTTCTACCTTTCTAAGCATGATGTCCTCCAGAGACTGGAGGACAGCTTTAGCATACATATAAGGCAATTGAAAATATCATAGCTTGTGTCAGGTGCACCTTAGTCCTCAAAGTGACATCTTTGCTTTTCAATACTTTAAAGAAGTCTTTTGCAGCAGATTTACACAAAACAATATGTCATTTGATTTCTTGACTGCTGCTTCCATAGGCTGCTTCCACGTGGATCCAAGTAAAATGAAATCCCTGGCGACTTCAATCTGTTCTCCATTTATCATGATGTTGCTTATTGGTCCAGTTGTGAGGATTTTTGTTTTTTTTATGTTGAGGTGTGATCCATATTGAAGGTTGTAGTCTTTGATCTTCATCAATAAGTACTTCAAGTCCTCTTCGCTTTCAGAAAGCAGTGTTGTTTCATCTGCATATCGCAGGTTGTTAATGAGTCTTCCACCAATCCTGATGCCACTTTCTCCATATAGATCTTATAGGTCTTCAGACCTATAAGGCCCTTTACTTTAGCTTATTTTAATTTTCTAAATTGCAGCGTACACATTTATGTAAAGCTCTGTAAGAGAATGATATTGTTCTGTGAATGTCCCTGAGTCAGAAGGGACATAATTTGCATAACACTTGAGAGGTACATTCTGCCCTAAATCTCAAAGGAGTTGCTTATTAATCCTGAAATTAACGCTAGTGTTCTCTTTCTAGTTTTTTGTGATATTTACCTCCTCTGTATTTTTGTGATCCTCTCCTCCCCTGGTGGCACAATGGTTAACTGAAAGATTGGCAGTCCAAACCCACCGGTGGCTCCATGGGGAGAAAAGACCTGGCAGTCTGCTCCCCTAAAGATTACAGCCTAGGAAACCCTACAGGGCAGTTCTGCTCTCTCATATAGGTCACTATGAGTCGGAATTGACTTGACGGCACACAAGATTATTATTCCCCAGATTTTGAATTTTACTGCAAAATTTAAAATTCCTTAAGAATAACAGCCAATTCACTTTTGAATTACCCATATAGTTGGCAGAGTGACTTACCTAGAGTAGTCATCCAATTAATACTTGTCAAAAAGTGTGTGTGATATGATCTTCATAGAATGAGGCTGCTTGGTAGCAGCCCTGTATTATTAAAAAGAGTCAAGGCAGTATAACAGAAATGACCCCTAAAGGACCAGGATTTAGAAGATCTGGATTCTAGTCTGAGCTCTACCAGCATCTGTGTAGCCTTAATCACATTCTCTCATGTCCTTATGATTATTTTCTGGAAAATGATGGCTTTAAACGAGATCATTTCTAAGGTCCCTTTCAACTCTTAAATAAATGTAAGAAATAGCTCTCTTAGGCAAGTGTTGCTTTATAAGAAACTGATTTTGACAGTGAGAAATAGAAAAACCTTGCTCCCAGTGATGGCAGTCAACTGTGATTTCTTATTACCACATGTAAAATTACCTCCCTGCTCTTCCCAGGCAAGTTTATGTCCCATCCACCCTTGTGATTTCCTGCTTGGCGAGAGTGAATATTAATGAATGACTAGACAAGGAATTGAGGAGGAGATCACATAGTTTTAGTGCCCCCCCAACATTATTGTGAAGCCGGGAAGAAGAGCACCCCCTCCCAAATTCCCTCTTCACCCCCAAAAAGCTTAAGATTAGTAGCCCTCTTGCATCACACCTATAGACACATGCACACACAACATACCCTTTCACAAGAGGCAATTAAGGGTATCAGACCTGACTGAGACGGCTTAAAAATATTTATTGAGCATTGTCTCTATACTAAATTCTACAGATCCTTACCAACCTTAATTTTAAATTTAAATTTGTAGCTGTTGAAACATAATGATCAGGTAAAAATACTGATGGTGAATGGGTGATTCACCCTGGGGAGGTGAAGTCATTACTTACTTATCATTTTGATTCCTGATAAAAGAAAGTAGAATCCTTCCGACAACTACAGAGCTCTGACTCTCTCAGGGAGTCCAGGGGCTATTGCAGGTCAGCAAGCTTTATTTTTAATAATCTTTCTAGTTTTCTGCTGCCATTATAATTCACCTGAAGAAATGAGAATTATTATATTTTCTTGGTATTCCTGAAAGTACTGAAATGTCACTTAGGTTTGTGACATTCTGACACTGCCATAACCAGCCATAAAATACCTTAAATGTACTACATATTACCAATGCTAAGCTATAACTCACTTGTCTCTAGATACCCTACTATTACTTCTTATACAAAAAGTAAAACAAAGACTGCTAGGCAAGGCTAGTACATATGAAAATAACACCTGGTGATATTCTTAAACAGAAGAGAAGGTGCACATTCAGAGAAAGTTCACTAATACCATGTGTGATATTCTTCTAGCTAAGTTATTTTGTTTCAAAAGAAATAATATTGATATTAGCCTCTACCATAGAGGGTGTATATTGTAGGTATTTGAAAGAACTGTAGGTGAGACCACAATGACTTTGAAAATGGCTCCAGATACCCCCTAAATTAAAATATTTCTTAAGGGTTCCTGTTGCACCAAAGGAAACAAAGTGCTTGACTACAGAACATATAGCCTGAAGGTCATCTGTGGCCTAGTGAAGAGAGGATAAGAGAAATACACAAATACAAGTAATAATGAAATTGGTGCCATTTGGGGAGCTCAGAGGAAAGAAAGTTTGTGTCACTTCGGGAGAGTCAAGAAAGGTTTTGTGAAGTAGGTGATTTCTGAGATAGCCCTTGAAGGAAGAAGATTTTGACAACAAAGATGGGAATAGAGGGACTTTCTAGGCAAAGGAAACAGTGAAAAAAGAGATTTAGATGGACAAGCACGCAGTGTACTCAAAGAAGGAATTATTATAATTTGGATGGAATGTGGAAAACCTGGAGCAGTATAAGGGACGGATGAAGACTTGCTCTGAAATGATAGGTAATTACTGTATTTTGAAAACTGTGGTTCAAACAAGAACATGTACACACGTGTTTGGATGAGCCCTATTCACAATAGCTAAAAGGTGGAAACAACCCAAATGCCCATCAGCGAATGAATGGATAAACAAAATGTGCTATAGCTGTACAGTAGAATATTATTCAGCCCTAAAAAGGAATTAAGTACTGATACATGCTATGACATAAATGAACCTTGAAAACATTATGCTAAGTCAAAGAAGCCAGATGGCAAAAGGCCACATATTGTATGATTCCATTTATATGAAATATCCAGAATAAGCAAATCCAGAATAAGCAAATCCATAGAGAAAGAAAGCAGATTAGTGGTTGCCAGGGACTGCGGGGGAGGAGGAAATAGGGAGTGACTTCTTAATGTGTCTGGGGTTTCTTTTGGGATGATAAAAATGTTCTGGAACTAGATAGTGGTAATGGTTGCACAACATTGTGAACGTGCTAAATGCCACTGAATCGTACATCTTGAAATGGTGAAAATGATGAGTTTTATGTTATGTGAATTTTACCTCAAATTAAAAAAAAAAAACTTTGAAATGTTTACCTATGGAAAATGAACTCGACTGAAACTCATAGAGCAGACATTAAAAGGTTTTGAGCCAGGTGCTGTCAAGGTCTGGACTGTGTTTTAGGGAGGTAAATCTGGCTACATCATATAGGATGATAGTAACAAGGAGATCTTAGAGGCAAGGAAATCAGGTGGAAAGTTTTTGGAAACCGTAACTGCAGGAGAAAAGTTCCATTCACATTGTTTGCAATGAGAAAGGGAAGGTTAGGAGAAAACGTGTAAAACTCATTGCAGAGAGAAAATGTATAGAAGCTGAAAACTGGTGGGGAAAAGCTGGCAAGTGAGAACCGAGGAGGAATGGTCGGAGGCCAAAACCAGGATTTTGAACTTGGATAACAGGAAGAATTATGCCATTAATAGAAATAGGAAAGTTAAGTGAAAAAACTAGTTTGACTTTGGAATAATGAGCTTGAGGCGAACCATCCAGGTGATTGCTGCAGGAAACAGCCCGATTCTGCTATCAGCCTGATCTCCATGCTTATGGCCTTTTGGAGATTTGGATAGATTTTTTTTTTTTTCGTTGTCAAACTGTACAATTTTAAGTTTCATGTCTCTTCCAAAAGAGGATATCAGGAAAAATGGGTTGCAAAGGATAACAGCCTTTGAGCAGACAGAGATTTATTATGTAGACTGTAAGCCTTTAAAAAAAAAAAATGGACACCATAATCTTGTACATCTGGTACTAATCTAAGTACTTCTGGTACTTCCTTCTTTTCCAGTGAACCAAAGGAAATGAATATGAGAAGATTAGTTCCATGGACATTATTCACATTTCCCTCTAAAAGTTGACTAACTTACCACATAAAAGAGATGGTAAAATCAGTTACCTGAGCAGTCCAGTTCTGAACGGCATTGACTTCCTTGCGCATGCCTTCTGTGCTGTCTTATTAGTAGGCAAGAATTGTCAAGATAGCAAAGAAATATAAAAGTACCTTTATATTCCATTACCTTCCCAGCTTTGTAACTGGAGAGCATGACAATGTTGTTGTTGTTGTTAGGTGCCGTCGAGTTGGTTCTGGCTCATAGCAACACTATGTGCAACAGAACGAAACACTGCCTGATCCTGCGCCATCCTCACAATTGTTGTTATGCTTGAGCCCATTGTTGCAGCCACCACTGTGTCAGTCCGTCTCACTGAGGGTCTTCCTCTTTTTCACTGACCCTCTACTTTAACAAGCATGATGTCCTTCTCCAGGGACTGGTCCCTCCTGATAACATGTCCAAAGTATGTGAGACATGGTCTCACCATCCTTGATTCTAAGGAGCATTCTGGTTGTACTTCTTCCAAAACAGATTTGTTTGTTCTTTTGGCAGTCCATGGTATATTCAATATTCTTTGCCAATACCACTATTCAAAGGAGTCAGTTCTTCTTCAGTCTTCCTTATTCATCGTCCAGCTTTGGCATGCATATGAGGCAATTGAAAACACTGTGACTTGGGTCAGGCGCACCTTAGTCTTCAAGGTGACATCTTTGCTTTTCAACACTTTAAAGACGTCTTTTGCAGCAGATTTGCCCAATGCAATGTGTCTTTTGATTTCTTGACTGCTGCTTCCATGGGTGTTGATTGTGGATCCAGGTAAAATGAAATCCTTGACAACTTCAGTCTTCTCTCTGTTTATCATGAGGTCATTAAAAAGACAGGAAAGAATGACAATATAAGCCTGCTCATACTACCAAACCAAAACTCAACTGGCTGCTCCAACCTCAGGACTAGCAGATCTAGTAGACATCTTTGTAATCCCTATACATTATATTCAAACCATTCTGAGATGAGGATGGAGGTATACTTTCCTCCCTTCCTCTATCCCCCAACAAAGTTCCTTTTTACATGTAAACTAAACCCCACCTCTAAATACCAGTGAAAATGCACAGAGTTTACTTTTCGGTAAGACTTGTTTTCCCTAAAGGAGCCGATGATACTTCTGCCAGTGCTGAGACAAAAGACGTTTAAAAGGTGATTATTTTTGCAGCCACCAATGTGATATTTTATTCAAACAAGGATCATCAATGGATCGTTGGTTAAAACAATTGGATGATAGGTTAATGGGAAACAGAGTAGTCACATGGTCTCAAAGCACCTTACAGATCACTTATTAAGTGCAAAGGAAAGCAATTAACAAACTTAGTTGTACCAATAATGGGACAAACTGATATTGTGTGACTCCTGTTGTAATAGAAAAGTATGCAACATCACCTAGTAGTTTTCTTGCTAAAAATGTTTAACCTGAATGTAATCATAAGAAAACAATTAGACAAATCCAGGATATGGGGCATGCTACAGGGCAACTGCTGTAGACTTTTAAAAACTGCCAATATTCCCTATGACCAAGCAATTCCACTCATAGATGTATGCCCAAAAGACTTGAAAGCAGTGACGCAAATAAATACATGTATACCAGTGTTCGTTGCAGCACTATTCACAGTAGCTAGAAGGTGGAAACAACCTAAATGTCCATCAACAGATGGATGGATAAACAAAATGTGGTACATATATACAATGGAATACTACTCAGCCATAAAGAGAAGTGAAGTCCTGATACATACTACAACATGGATGAGCCTTGAAAACATTATGTTGGGTGAAATAAGTCAATCACAAAAGGACAAATATTGTTTGATCTCACTTATATGAAATAACAAGAATATGCAAGAGTATAGAGATCAAAGTTTATTAGTGGTTACCAGGGACAGGACGGACGGGGAAAGGAGAGTCATTGTTTAGGAAGCAGTGAGTTTCTGTTTATGGTGATGGGAAATTTGGCACCGACCGTGGGTGATGATTGCACAACATGATTAGTGTAATTGATATTACTAAGTTGTACGCCTGAAAAATGTTGAGTTGGCAAATGTGTTATATGTATTTTTACAATTAAAAGAATGAAAAGAAATTGCCAGTATTAAGAAAGACAAAAAAGGTGGTGGGGAGTCTGTTGTAGATTACAAAAAAAAAAAAAAAAAAAAAAACCCTGTTGCTGTCGAGTCAATTACAACTTATAACAATCCTATAGGACAGAGTAGAACCTGCACATACGGTTTCCAAAGAGCACCTGGGGGATTCAAACAGCTCATCTTTTGGTTAGCAGCCGTAGCTCTTAACCACTATGCCACCAGTGTTTCTTGTTGTAGATTAGAGGAGGTTAAAAGGATATGACATCCAGAGGCAATGTATGATTTTTAACTGGATCTTGGATTGGGAGGATTTGGAAATTTTGAATATGGATTGTGTCTTAAATAGTATTATAGTAAATGTTTAAACTTATTATGTGTGATAGTGGTTTTGTGGTTATGTAGGAGAACATCATTGTTCTTAGGGCATAAGTGTTGAAGTATTTACGGATGAGACATCATGATTACTTACAAATTGTAAATGTTATCTAGAGAAAGGTAGTAAAATGTTAGCAATTGGTGAATCTAGGTGGAAAGCGAGTAAGAGTTCCTTGTATTCTTTCAACTTTAGGTTTGAAATTATTCAAAATAAAAAATTGGAGAGAAAGGCAGTTTCCCTTGAAGGTTTAGAAAGAAAATCTTCTTTAAAGTTTACTGTTATTTCACAATGTAGCTGGTAACATTTGGGAAGAATAATGTGAGAAGTAGAGATGATCAGTCTCTAGCAATTTCTGCAGTCTGCTGTGGAATATTAGTTTTCTGCTTTTGGGAAAAGGTTTCCCCATATCCCGCTTTCAAGTCTAGATAACAGTAGTTGGAAATTAGAAACAGTTCATTTATGTCATCCAATCCTTCTTTGTTACCTGACTTATAAAAAGGCATTTGTTTCTTAAAGTAAAAGACCACATTGTACATCCATTACTTACCAACAGGGAATCTGTCTGCCTTTAGTCTGCAGAGACTGGTATATAAACCTTTGGAATTAATCCCTTTGTGCATCCCCTCAGAGTGCTGGCTGTTTTGCTTTTGTACAGAATATTGTTTTACAGTGCTCACTATAGCTGTTTGAGGAGGCCTACAGTGTCATGAGCCCTGGCACACTATCTTGTCTATTTTCACCTTTTTTTTTTTTTTTAAACGATAAAAATGCGTTCAAACTACATGTTCTCTGTGAACTACTAAAGACTGGAAAAAATTACTTTCTTTTCTCATGACCTGGATTGACAAGAAGCACACCTACAGAGGGCAAAGAGATGAGTGAATTCCTTTTAAAGACCCTAGTAATGAAGCCCTCGGGGAATTGCTATGTATGGTAGAATTTATAGTGACTTCTGGAGATGAACAGTATAACCAAAAGAGGCTCAGGACTGCCAGTTGAAATACCCTCTAGTTTGCATTTGTTTTATGTCAACCTATTTTGGGCCCCAGTGAAAAAGTTATTTTAATAATATCTTGCTCTGCTAGAAATAGACATGATAAGGGGCAAATGTCAGAAAAAGGGGACTTCATTCTCCTTGAGACTTCAGGAGTTTATTTAGTTTCTTTTCTAGCCTTTGAAGTAAAAAGTGGTATTGTTCAATATGGGTAAAAAATTATTTGTAAGGCACCAGCTCATGGCTCAACATCAGTTATGTACTGATTCTGAACCAAATCACCCAGGTTTTCTAGAATCAGAAGTGAGTAAAATGAACGTTGTATGTTTCCCAAAAAGGGCAGTACATAACCAACACATGTAAAGAGAAAGCGTTCATCCATTCATTTGTACAACAGGTATTATTGACCATCAACTACATACCAGGCACTGATCTAGATACAGGGGGACACAATTATGAACGAGAGAAAAGTCCCTGGCTCTCCTGAAGCTTATGTTCTAGAGGAGGATTGCACGTGAAATCTATCTAAAACAATATTGTGCCAGCACTTAGTATATAAGCTCCATGAGGGCTGAGAGTTTTTTCCGTTCATAGCTGTGTCTCCAGTGCCTACACAGTGCCTGACACATAGTAGGTGCTAAATGGATATTTGTTGAATGAAAGAGCAACCATCAGCTGAAATAGAAACTATGACCTCTCCCAAATTGACTATTTTACAAAATAAAAATAGTTACATGTTTAATGAGAAGTATCATTATGTAGAGGACTAAATCATTTACACTTGTATCTAATTTGTTATATTTCTATAAGCTCTAAAAAACTTTTTATGGAAAAAATTTTGTATCTGAATGTCATTCTCAGGTGGGACTACGTAACTATTATAGTCACATATCAGCTGGAAATATATAGAGTTACTAAAGCCTTGAGAAATATCTAGTTTTGTTATACATGTATCTTTTTCATAGTTTTACTTGAGTGGTTATAAAATTAAAATGAATATAATAACAGTTTAAATATTTACCATATTTATTTTCTAAAATGATGTTTTCTAAAATAAAAACATTTATGTACGTGCTAAAGCAGTCGAGAGTGAAATGGTTTCACAGAACTGGAATATTTGTTGCGATAAAATGGACGCTCAGGTGAACTGCACTTCAATAGTTTCAGTCTGTTCAGGTTGTAATGCCTATGGTAATCATGCTGTTATTTTATATAGGGTTCTACTCTCTGCTTTGAAAACTTTAAAGAGTTGATCTCAAGCAGATATATGATGTTGCTCTGCTGTCATCCCCAGCAAATTTTATCTCTATTAGGTTAAAGAATAGTGGCCAAGCTAGGAATACAAATTCAGATGAGAAAGTTTTAGGTTTGAAAATAGCCTGTGATTAAGCACAAGTACTTCAAAGTAATAGAATTCTCTAAAATGATTAGTCTATAAGCAAAGTGTATGATAGGAAAAGTGGTTTTACATCATGGATGAACTTTGAAAAACATTGTGCTAAATGAAATCAGCCAGACATGAAAGAATAAATATTGCACGATTCCACTTATATGATACACCTGGACTATGCAAATTCATAAAGACAGAAGTAGATTAGAGGTTACCAAGAGCCAGGGGAAGGGGAGAAGGGAGAGTTCTTGCTTAATGGGTACGGAGTTTCTGTTTGAGGTGATGAAAAGTTTTAGAAATACATGGTGGTGATGATTGGATAACAATGTAAATGTAATTGTTGTTGTTACGGGCTGGACAAGGGGACAAAACACTGTCTGGTCCTGCACCATCCTCACAATTGTTGGCTGTGTTTGAGCCCATTGTTGCAGCCACTATGTCAGCCCACCTCATTGAGGGTCTTCCTCTTTTTCTGCTGACCCTCTACTTTACCAAGCATGATGTCCTTCTCCAGGGACTGGTCCCTCCTGTTAACATGTCCAAAGTACATGGGACGAAGTCTCACCATCCTCCCTTCTAAGAAACACTCTGGCTATACTTCTTCCAAGACAGATTTGTTTATTCTTCTGGCAGTCCATGGTAGATTCAGTATTCTTTGCCAGCACCATAATTCAAAGGAGTCAATTCTTCAATCTTCCTTATTCATTTTCCAGCTTTCACATGCATATGAGGCAATTGAAAATACCATGGCTTGAATCAAGCACACCTGAGTGCTCAAAGTGACATCTTTGCTTTTCAACATTTTAAAGAGGTCTTTTGCAGCAGATTTGCCCACTGGAATATGTTGTTTAATTTCTTGACTGCTGCTTCCATGCATGTTGATTGTGGATCCAAGTAAAATGAATTTCTTGACAACTTCTGTATTTTCTGTTTGTTATGATGTTGCTTATTGGTAAAGTTGTGAGGATTTTTGTTTTCTTTATGTTGAGGTGCAGTCCATACTGAAAGCTGTAGTCTTAGGTCTTCATCAGTAAGTGCTTCATGTCCTCTTCACTTTCAGCAAGCAGGGTTGTGTCATCTGCATATCGCAGGTTGTTAATGAGTCTTCCTCCAATCCTGATGCCGTTTTTCTTCATATAGTCCAGCTTCTCAGATTATTTGCTCAGCATACAGACTGAATAAGTATGGTGAAAGAATACAACCCTGATGCACATCTTTCCTGATTTTAAACCACACAGTATCCCCTTGTTCTGTTCAAATGACTGCCTCTTGATCTATGTACAGGTTCCACAGGAGCACAATTAAGTGTTCTGAAATTCCCATTCTTCTCAATGTTATTCATAATTTGTTATGATCCACACAGTCGAATGCCTTTGCATAGTCAATAAAACACAGGTAAATGTAAACAAAGCAATTATAAAGCTGTTCACAGATAAGAACATCTAAGGCATCATTCCATTTTCTATTATGAATTCAAAAAATTATTTTATTGTGGTATAATATATATTACATCAAATGTGCCATTTTAACTGTTTTTAAATGTACGATTCAGTGGCATTAATTACAGTCATCTGTGAATAAGCAAAGTAAAACACAAGTAAATGTAATTAATGCCATTGAATTGTACACTTAAAAATAGTTACAATGGCAGATTTGATGTAATATACATTATACCACAATAAAATATGTTTTTTTAAATTTGCAATAGCAAATGCAATGATGCCTTAGATGTTCTTATCTGTGAACAGCTTTATATTTGCTTTTCTTCCCTCAAGAAACTGCTGCTGAATTTTTTTTAGTGAGTTCAAGTGGGAAATGGCTCAATACATCTAAAAGGAAAAATCCACTCTCCATCATAAATTATGTACTTTCTCCACAGTTTTCCTTGCAATCTCAAGATACAAAGCTCTTTGACTTCCTAACTTTCAGCAAACACTTTCAACGTTTTTAATGTGTCCTTTGTGTTAAACATAGAAAGATGAGAATGTTGAAAGAGCTAGAATGAAGAGGAGGGGTTAGAACAGAACCTAAATTGAAAGTGAGGAGGAAAGGGCGTCTGTTTCTGGAATAAGTTGTTGGACAGTAGGAGCAATTCTGTGGGACCCCCAGTTTGTGTGACATTTGAAGAGTGGTGTGCCTGAGCAATCCATAGTAAGCGAGAGATAAGGAAAAGGATGGACAAATTGAAAAAGGGAAAGCTTGTGATGCCAGCATCAGCCTCAGTGTCAGATACTTGTTAACCTAAAATGAACTCAAGAGAAAGTTTAAGTTTGAGAACTTAAAGTCTAAGCCTGTTGTGAAATTGCTGCTGTTGAAATTTTGGTCACAAGCCATGAATTATTCATAGGATCAAGGCCAGTTAATAGTTGCTCAATGTCAAAGGGAGTAACTAGGTCATGAATGCACTATACAGATATGTTCAGGGGTTCCCCACCATTCCTGCAGAAGTTATGGTGGGGAGGGACTAGATTTTCAGTGTAGACAAAACTCTATTTTGGGAAAAGATGACCATCAACAAACAAATATAAAATACCTGAGCAGAAAGAATAAGCCTGATTTTTAAAATTTCTGGAAGAACTGACTCATATTCTTAGTGGTACAATGCATCTCAGGACTAAGTTCAAACTCCTCTTAGTTCATTAAAAAGTCTAGGCCCTTAAAAAACTTTGAAAAGCAGACTGAGGATCCCACATTCTTGTTTTATAGCACATTGGTTGTAGAGGCCTTTTGTTTCACTGAAAAGTTTTAAGTCACAGATTTTAACTTAAAGCAGTTTGTAATGTGCCAACAGCTACGCATGAGCAGTGTACTGTTATAAGTTACTTACTATGAAAATAAGAAAGTCAAAACACAGGCATCTCTGAATAAATTTTTAAAGGATTGCAAAGAAGCAAGAAGTGTCAGGACCAATTTTATCAACGTCTCCTTTCTCTCGTGAAAGTAATCGGCCCACATTAATTGCTTGAATAGTGTCATTTTAGACTCAGGAGCAAAGTGGTCTCAGGACCTAAGCTGTTTATAAGTTGAAGGGCTCTTGTTCTTTGCATAGGTGGCAGGAGAAGCTGTATTCTGAAGTTCACCTGGCACCAAAGTTTAACACATTTGTTGTCTCTATTATGTCAAAATTTGATATATATGTTCCTAACCAAAAATACTTTTTAAAATAAACTTTGACTCCACATGTTACTTACTACTCACTAGGAGGAAATACATCATTAGAGTGGAGTGATCTGATAGTTACTACCTTAACCAAATTACCAAATTTATTATAGCATTACTAATAGTATTATGCAGGTGACACAACCTTGCTTGTGAAAGTGAAGAGGACTTGAAGCACTTACTGATGAAGATCAAGGACTACAGCCTTCAGTGTGGATTACACCTCCACATAAAGAAAACAAAAATCCTCACAGCTGGACCAATTAGCAACATCATGATAAATGGAGAAAAGACTGAAGTTGTCAAGGATTTCATTCTGCTTGGATCCAGGATCAACACCCATGGAAGCAGTAGTCAAGAAATCAAACGATACATTGCAGTGGGCAAATCTGCTGCCAAAGACCTCTTTAAAGTGTTGAAGAGCAAAGATGTCACTTTGAGGACTTAGGTATGCCTGACCCAAGCCATGGTGTTTTCAGTTGCCTCATACGCATGTGAAAGCTGGGCAATGAATAAGGAAGACCAAAGAAGAATTGATGGCTTTGAATTATGGTGTTGGTGAAGAATATTGAATATACCATCAACTGCTAAAAGAACAAACAAATCTATGTTGGGGGATGGCAAGACTCTGTCTCACATACTTTAGATTTGTTATCAGGAGGGATCAGTCCCTGGAGAAGGACATCATGCTTAATAAAGTGGAGGGTCAGTGAAAAACAGGAAGACTGAAGAGTGAGATGAATTGACACAGTGGCCGCAACAATGGGCTCAAGCAGGACAATGATCATGAGGATGGTGCAGGACTGGGTAGTGTTTCGTTCTGTTGTACATAGGAGTCGCTGTGAGTGGGAACCGACACGACAGCACCTAACAACAACAACAGCAATTGTGAGATTGCTTGATGTTTTGTGCCTCCTGAAATGATGAAATATGAAGTACATAATATTCCGTATGAAGTATTCTTGTCAAAAATGTTTAACTGAAACCTAAGCTCGTATCTTCAGACCCAACTTTAAATTTACAAGGAAAACAGGGACAAGCTAAATGACACATGAGGAAATAATCAGACAAATCCAAAAAGTGAGACATTTTATAAGAACTATCCTGAACTTCTCAAAAAATCAATGGTTTTCATGAAAAAAAAGTTAATGGTTTTTAATTCTCATTTCATGAAAAATGAAGAGGGGCTATTCTAGATTTTAAAAAGCTAAAGTGAGACATAACCAAGAACATGAGTCAATAAATATAAAAACTGAAACCATAAATCTCTTAGAATAAAAATAGGGGTAAAGCTTAAGGACCTAATTTTTTACAATGAATTCTTAGAGACACCAAAAGCATGATCGACAAAAGACAAAATAGATAAAGTGAGCTTTATCAAAATTAAAAACTTTTGTACATAAAGGACATTATCAAGAAAGTAAAAAGACAACCTATAGATTGGGAGAAAATATTTGGGAACCATATATCTGGTAAGGGTTTAATACCCGTAATATATAAATAACTGCTACAACTCAAAACAGAATGACAAACGACCCAATTTAAAAAGTGGACATTCTTAGTTCAGTCATGTATATGAGACCAAAGGGGCAATACCTGCCCAAAAGCAAAGATGAGAAGGCAGGAATGGACAGCAAAACTGGATGAATGGACACAGAGAACCCAGAGAGGAAAGGGGGAGAGTGCTGACACGTTGCGAGGATTGCAACCAATGTCACAAAATAATTGGTGTATAAATTTTTGAATGAGAAACTAATTTGTACCATAAACTTTCACCTAAAGCACAATAAAATAAAAAATAAATGGGCAAAGGGCTTGCATAGACATTTCTCCAAAGAAGATACACAGATGGCCAAAAACCACATGAAAATATGCTCATTGTCATTAGGGAAATGCAAATCAAATCCACAGTGAGATACCACTTCATCCCACTAGGATGGCTGTTATCAGAAAAATGGAAACAAGTGTTGGTGAGGATGTGGAGAAATTGCTGGTGGTATTGTAAAATGGTGCAGCTGCTGTGGAAAACAGTTTGCCAGTTCCTTAAAAAGTTAAACAGAATTACCATATGGTCCAGCAATTCCACTCTTCGGTATATACCCAAAAGAATTGAAAGCAGGGACTCAAACAGATTTCTTGTACACCAGTATTCATTGCAGCATTATTCACATTAGCCAAAAGGTGGACACAACACAAGTGTCCATGCTCACATGAATGGATAAACAAAATGTGGTATATACATACAATGGAATGTTATTCAGCCGTAAAGAGAAATGAAGTCCTGATCCATGCTACAACATGGATGAAACTTGAAAACATGCTGAAATGAAATTTGTCAGACACAGAGGAACAAATATTGTATGATCCCATTATATGATCTAGAGTAGGCAAATGCATAGATACCCAAGTTTATTAGTGCTTACCAGGGACTTGGAGAAGGAGGGAATGGGAGTAATAGCTGAAGACATCCTGAGTTCCTCTTCAAGGTTATGTAAAACTCTTGGAAATAGATAGTGGTGATACTTGCACAACATGGTGAATGTAATTAATGTCACCTAGTTATACACTTACAAATGGTTAAAATGGCAATTTTTTGTTAGTATATTTTACCACAATAATTTTTTTTTTTTTAAGTGCAGTGTTTGATCCTGGTTTGTGGAAGAAACTATAAAAGATATTCTTTAGACAGTGGGGGAACTTTGAATACGGAGTGTATGTTAGACGATATGGCATTGTTCTTTTTTTAAATTTGATAATGGTCATGTGGTTATGTATGAGATGTCTTATGCTTACACAATGTATGCTGATGCATGTTGGGGTGAAGAGTCATGAGGTCTGCTACTGTCAAATTGTTATAGATCGAATTATGTCCCCCCAAAATGTGTGTCAACTTAGCCAGGCCATGATTCCTAGTATTGTGTAGTTGTCCACCATTTTGTAATCTGATGCAATTATCCTATGTGTTCTAAATCCTAACCTCTATGATGTTAATGAGGCAGGTATGTTAATGAGACAGGACTCAATCTAAGGATTAGCTTGTATCTTGAGTCAGTCTCTCTTGAGATATAAAAGAGAGAAGCAAGCAGAGAAGAGAAGGACTTCATACCACCAAGGAAAAAGAGCCAAGAGTGGAGTGTTTCCTTTGGATCCGGGGTCCCTGTGCTGAGAAGCTACTAGACCAGGGGAAGATTGATGACAAGGACCTTCCTTCAGAGCTGACAGTGAGAGAAAGCCTTCCCTTGGAGCTGACACCCTGAATTTGGACTTCTAGCCTCCTGGATTGTGAGAGAATAAATTTCTGTTTGTTAAAGCCATCCACTTGTTGTATGTCTGTTATAGCAGCACCAGATAACTAATACACAAATCTAAGTAGAGCATATATGTGTATTCATTGTTGTTTCAATTTTTCTATATGTTTGAAAATTTTCATAATGAAAGGTTGAGGGAAAATGAAATTAGCAGTTCCACAAAATATACTTTGAAAACCATCACATTAGTAGTTTAATGTGTTTAGAGGAAAATGCTTTCCACTAGCAGATTTAAAAATAGTTTTATCTAATGGATCTATTTGGTTTATTCTAAATTACTACTTTAACAACTATAACTAAATATGTGTGTATACATATATATGTATACTTTTGTGTGTGTGTGCACATATATATGTATATGTGTGTGTGTAAACATTGATACGCATACAGAGAGAGTTTTATCTAGTTTTATTTTTTGAGAAGTAAAAGTTACAGAAACACTAATTTTTAAGAAACTAATGAATTGATATCCCCTCTTCTCATTTTAGGCTCAAGAAAAAGGAAGATTAGACTATGCTAAGGTACGTAGATCTTATACATTCTACACACTTTTATTCATTTCAGTGTGGTGTCTGGTTTTTGTTTATATTTCAAAGGTCATAAAAGAGAATCATCATGTTCAAAGCTGAAGGAATTCCTGTTAAATAACAAGCATTAGCAGGTAAAAATATTCATTCAAGTGTATTTACTAAGTGCTTACTTTATTCCAGACATTATGTTAGGTGTTGGGAATACAAACATGACCAAGACAAAGTCTTTCCTTTCAGGACATTTACAGTCTAGTGGAGAAGACAGATAACTAAGTAGTAAACAACTAAATACATACCTAATAGAATGTCAGGTGGTGGTAAATTACATGAAGAAAAAGAAACAGGGTAAGATCACTAATCATTGTTGGACACATGCATATGGCCTATGAATAGAAGACAGCTTTTAATTCGATCAGATAATAACTGGTGATGACTTGAATGAACAGGAATTTATTCTCTCACAGTTCTGAAGACCAGAAGTCTGAAATCTAGGTGTCATCAAGTTAGATTCCTTCTGGAAGCTCTGAGGAAGAATCTGCTCCATGCCTCTCTCCTAGCTCCTGCTGGTTGGCATTCCTTGGCTTGTAGACTCCGCTCTCTCCAATCTCTGCCTCCATCTTCACGTGGCATTCTTCCCTGTCTTCTGTGTCTCTGTTTTCTTATAAAGATACCACTCAGTGGATTACAGCTCACCCTAATCCTGTATGACCTTAACTTAATTGATTATATCTGCAAATATCCTACTTCCAAATATGGTCATGTTCCAAGGTCCCAGGTAGACATGAATTTTTAGGGGACACTTCCCAACCCAGTACACCTGGGAAACACCACAGTGCAGACTCAAAAGGCAGTAGTTCTCTCATCACTTGTGAGCTTCTGAAAAATACACAAGCTTAGATTACCACTGTATCACACCCTCTCTCACCAATATCAGAATCCCCTGATGGGAGCAGCAGGCCAGGGGCAGGCTGGAGTAAATTAAAAGTCTCCACAGTCATTCTGACACACAGCGCTGGTTAAAAACCATTGCAGGAATTCAGATTTCAGTGCACCAGTACAGGCCTATGAATATACTTAGGTTACATTCTCTTTTCCCCTCAGGGACAAATAGAACATTTTAACAGATGTATGGCATGCATACAGCCGCTTGACTAAAGGAACAAGCTAACCGTCTGGTTTATGCAGCAGTCAGGAACGTCTTGGGTGTGAGCACACCTGTCCTCTAAAAACAGGAAGGGAAAATGACCCATAAGGGCTCTGCTTGCAGTGGGACAACCAAAATCCACAGTGATCTCTTCAGGGCTAACCCTGGCAGCCCAGAGAAGCACACCCATGGCTCCATGCCTTTACTCTAGCTCTTTTTTTTTTCTTTTTTTGCCCCAAATACAGTCCCTCCTTTTACCTGCCTCACAAACTTTTGCCTTCTTTAAGGAAAACTAGGTAACAGGAGCAACTCTAAGCTGAGGGCTTCTCTGTCTGTCACTCTGTCTCAGATGTCTGCTTGAGTCTCATCATATATCCAAATGCAGGCCATGAACATAACCTCTTGGATTTCTCACAGGCACACAACTCAGTGCATCCTAAACTGAACTCAGCATCTCCCCTGATATCTCTGGTTTCTTACTCTCTCTCCTGTTGTTGGCTTCGTCATCTGACCAGTTAACCATGCCAGAAACTTGGGAGTCACTCTTGAGTCTTCCTACACTGTCTCCCCTACATGCCATGACCAAATCATGCCAGTTTTATATCCTACATTTTCTTGAATCTAACCCATCCCCTTGATCTCCCTTCAGTTGCTCATCTCGAGAGGCTCTTCTTCTGAACCCCTGAAAAGCCTGCTGACTGGTCTCCCGGCCTCTCTTTTGTTCCCACAGATCAGCTAGAATGTCTACCTAAACCACATATCTGATAGTTTCACTCTCCAGCTTAGAACCCTTCATTGGCTTTGTGTTGTCTATAGGGTGTGACCTTGCCCCCTAGAGGGACTCACCAGATTCATCTCCTTCCACCTTGTGCTTCAGCAGCACCAAATCAGATACAACATGCTGTCTGTTCTCCATGCCTTTACTCATTCCGTCCCCTCTGCCTGGAATGCCCTGCCCCTTTCATCAGGCTAGCTCCTGCTCATTCTGCAAGGCTTGATTTAGTGTCATCTCCTGGATCCCCAGGCTGGTTTAGACGCCTTCCTTGGTTCTTCTCTAATACTCTGTGCATCACTTAGTCGTTGTACTTACTTTCTTAGATTATAATGATCCATTTATAAGACACATCATAGACGGTGAGCTCTTCGAGGGCAGGGACTATGTCTTTTTCTGTCTTTGTATGCTTGTGCCTAACACAGTGGTTGGCACTTAGTAAATGGCGAGTGAGTGAGTGAGCAAGTGAGTGAACAGAAGCCATGGGAAGAGAAAAGAAACATGACTCTACAGGAGAAAAGTCTGATATAGAATTTTTTATCTCAATGTAGACAGGAAAGGAAAGCTTTTGACATAGGTGGCGGGTGTCAACAGGGTTAAGATTAGAGGAGCCCTGGTGGCACTGGTTGTAACACTCGGTTGCTAACCAAAAGGTTGGTGGTTTGAACCCACCAGCCACTCCGTGGATGGAAGATGTGGCAGTTTGCTTCTGTAAAGATTTACAGCCTTGGAAACCCTATAGGGCAGCTCTACTCTGTCCTATAGGGTCACTATGAGTCAGAATCAACTTGATGGCAGTGGGTTTTTAAGAAGATTTTAGGAAGGGTGTAAAAAACTAATTTAGAGGTAAAGGCTGAGATTTTACTGTGATAATGAAGGAAGGCTAATATCTGAATAAAAAGGTAAGAGAAGAGAAATTACAGTTTGACGATACAGTGACTATTGATCGTAGATGCTTACTTAAGACTCAAAGAACTCCTTAGAGTTTCTTATTACAGAAGTATGTGATAAAGAGGAGAGATTTGAAGAAGATAAAAACATGTGAGCAGATAGAATGCCCCTGTGCCAAGCATTCCTTTGCACCAGCTCTGCCATCAGCTCACTGTGAAATCTGATGTCAGTCACTTAACCCCTTTGACCTTCCCTCAGTTTCCTCAGTACCGAACGAGCAGTTTGGAATAGTGCTGTTCTACTCTGTTAGGCCCATTTCAAGTCTGGGAGGAAACATTCTTATCCTGTGTTCCTGCTGAGGTCCAGATTCATTTCTTCATCCCTCCAACAAGTATTGATTTTGCAGTTAATATGTGCTAGGCACTGTGCTAGTGCTAAGACTACCACCATGAGCAAGACCGACCCAGGCCTTGCCCTATCTAGTCGCTCCCCTTTATTCTTTTTTTCTTTATAACATTTATCACAATCTGAAATTATCAGGTTTATTTAATTGCTTGTTTATTTCTCTCTTCTTCCATTAGAGGAAGAGCCCTGAAGGCAGGGGACTTGATGTTCTTCTTCATAGTTGCATTTCCTGCACCCAGCACATGGTTACACGTAGGAGTTCTTGATAAATGTGTGTGGGTGAGTGCTGCCTAAGTGTTATGTCAGAAGTATGGGAGGCTGTGAGAAGGGTGGCATCGAGAATTGTAGACTAAGAGTAGCCATCTTTAGAGTACATTGGCTCTACAATCCAGTCCATCCCAGTGCTCAATAGCCCTAAGGTTGCCTTCTCAAGTGCCCAGTGACAATATTTCTAATGCTCACCCCCTTTGAATATGTGCTGCTGTACTGAGATGTAAGAGCAAAACTTGATCTAAGTAACTAACCCAGACCTTTTTATCCCTACACAGACTTCTTGTTGTTGTTGTTAGTTACCTTCAAGTCTGACTTCAGGCAACGTGGAAATGAAAAATGATATCCTTCTCTACCAAGTAATGGGTAGATGTCTGCAGGGCGCAGCTTGCGGTATTGTCTCACGTGTTTTATACAGTGTATTATGAGCCCTTACTCAAGGAGCCCTGGTGACACAATGGCTAAGCACTCAGCTGCTAACCAAAAGGCTGGTGGTTTGAATCCACCAGCTGCTCCATGGGAGAAGAGACCTGGCAATCTGCTCCCGTAAAGATTTCAGCCTAGGAAGCCTTGTGGAGCAGTTCTGTTCTGTCCTATAGGGTCGCTAGGAGTCAGAATTGACTTGACAGCACACAACAACAGTGATAGTAGTCCATATCATGACCTAAGGTCAGTCTGATTTCTGCTTTGAGCTCGTGCTAACTGATGCAAGCATCATGCATAGTGTCTTAGGGCTTCACTGGTGGGGTTATCTGTAAAATTGTATTTGAAAAGCTGGGAGGCCATTTCTGAAGATCATTATGAAATTTATCTGTTGCTGGAAATTTCTGTATTTTCAAGTGATAAATATTGACTCAAAAGCCAAATTTCATCTGAAAAAAAAAATTTTCAAGAACCATAGAAAATTATTTTGGTTGTGCGCTTTATGGCTTTATGTGCCATCTCTCAAAAATTCTGTTAGTCTCAGAATGGTGAGGAAGTGAAGGAGAGGGTGAACCAGGTGATCATTTCGAAATCAGGTCTCAGCTGGATCTCAACAATGTCTGTCACATGCAGCAAAACGGGGTCTGTACTCAGACTCTTAGGTAAGAAATTGAATTAGTTTTTAATTGAGTTCCTGTTGCGCCTGAGCCTGGATATGAATGCTTTACACTACTGTAGTGCCTTTCATCCAAAGATATCAAAGCACTTGACAACTATTAATTCATTAAGTGTCTCCCTGCCTCTGTAAGGTAGTTAACACAAGCACAGGACTCACTCTACCCACTACTGAAACTCATCCACCTACGGGGTGGGCAAGGATGAAAGCCATTGAACTATGGAGGTAGTTCTACCCAGTAGCTTCTAAGATTTGGAAAAACAAGGAACATCTTACTTACCTAGTTAAAACTGCTGGAGAAGTTCCATTACACAGAGTGTAATTACCAGAAGTGAATTATGACCAAAAAGCTGGTGCTAACAGTTTTACTCACGTGCACCATGCTTCGGGATCTTAATTACAGTGATTGGTCTGCAGCCCTGGGCATGTATCTCTCCAGACTGTTCCATGTTCTTAGACTTCTGGCCCCAAGGTTAAGCACAAATGATTCAGTTCAGTCCTAGAGGGAAGAGTGCCACCTATTGAATTGTAGGGAATTCGTGGGAATGTGTTGAGACTGGTGGAGAAGCCTCTCGGACCACATTCACGCTTGGTTTGCTATGGTAACTAATATATATGTCTACAAGAAAACGAATATGTTGACTATTCTAGCCTAGAAAAAACATCTACAAACGTCTGTGTATGTTCCCCAGCTGGAGCAGAGCGTATGCCTGCAGTTTAGCCTACTGCTACTTGAAATAAGCATGCTGTTAAAAGACTGAGGCAGATGGTATTTTTACCACTTCAGGCAAAACATGGCACCTATGGTTCGACTTTCTACAATTTTAATTTTTTAACAGTTTCAAAATGGCTTTTTTAAATATCTATATCACAGAGATGCATACTTTTTTCCAATTTCTTTATAATAATTGCTTCAGATGTATAGCTATGAATAAGTATGACTTGATCAAAACCAGACTCTGTATTCAGCACTGTGTAGTCTGCATCCTGCTTATACTTTGAGAAGTGCCTAGGACTGTGCTTTAAGTGTGTTTTGATATTCATGCTAATTTTGACACAAAGAATGTAAATGGTTTACAGTAGCTCCCTTTATATTTATCTCTAATCGTTACTAAGCATTTTATACAGAGAGGTGAGTTTTTTGTTTTTGTTTTTTTAATGTCTTGTTATTGAGATTCATGTGGCAGATACCAATACTGGTTGCCATCGAGTCGATTCTGACGCATGTCGACCCCATGTATGTCAGAGTAGAACTGTGCTCCGTAGGGTTTTTAATGGCTGATTTTTTGGAAGTAGATTTCCAGGCTTTTCTCCCAAGGCACCTCTGGGTAGACTCAAACCTGCAAACTCTTTCGGTTATAGCCAAGCGTCTTAACCGTCTACACTACCCAAGGACTCCGAGATTCACAGTTAAGGAAAAAAAAAACCCAAACCCGTTGCCGGCGAGCCCATTCCAACTCATAGCGACCCTATAGGGCAGAGTGGAAATGCCCCATAGGGTTTCCAAGGAGTGGCTGGTGGATTCGAACTGCCAACCTTTTTTTTTTTTGATTAGCAGCCGTAGGTCTTAACCACTGCTCCACCAGGGCTCCGAGTTTCACCCTAAGCACAGAAAAGTGTTCAAGGTAAAGAAGTGTCTTGCAGATGTTAATTCATTAGGCATCCAGTTCTCAGTCAAATATAAAAGATATTTTTTAAAAGGATTAGAATTTTGACTTGCATTCTCTCCTAGAATTTGTTCAGGGTTCCAAGGTGGCATGTTCTTCTGACTCTGTCCTTCCATGTCTCTCAGGCATTAGCGTCTAGCAGCTCCTGCTCTCCTCTTCCCTCCCGGCCCAGAAGCCCTTGCACATTTTGTTTTATTAGAAAATGCATTTGCACGGGTACACATTAAAATCCCCACCATCAAACAGCAGTGTCCACAGACATTTACATTCGCGTGATCACATATCATCACTACCTTTAAAGAAGGAAAAAAAAGCCTTACTCTCATGTCATGGTTCTCCTTTTCAAGGTTTGCCCTTTTAGCCATTTCTTCTTTTATTATACATAGAAGCTTCAGTCTTTTCCTTGCAGGTTGAGTCCAAAATTCTGCTTGTTTGAACCTTGAGTATGGAAATTTCTCTGTAAATATTATTATTATTTCTTTACTGACAAAGCTGGACTCTTTTTTTTGGCAGACAATTTTTATGTGCTCATTCTTTCCCATAACCCTAGTTAACTGGCTCTGAGACTTTTTCTCACTGGCACATTTAGAGACCAGATGTTACTATATTTTCTCTTCCCCTGTACCCCTTTCTTGGGCAGATGCTGCTTCTCCTACCTTGAGACTGTACATTAACTCCTGTGATCAAATATTTTATATAGCATCACTGGATGCACTAAATCTCTCATTTCCTCTAACCTCTTGAAGCTGTCTTAGCATTGAGGATTTCTATTTTAGTGATAATTATGGAGACTGTGTAGAAGCATTGATATTCTCCTCCTTTGTCTTGTTCCATAAAAGGCTTGTGGTAAGATTAGATATTTATATCATTTAAAGAAAAAAAAAAGAAAACCACAAATATAAATGCCACTACAAATTGGGGACAATTATGTAAATCTTTATATGCTTGCAGATAAAGGCTAGAAGACAACATGTAAAAATGTAAATATAAAGGCTTGAAGGTGATAACATTGACATGTTTTTAAATAAGAAATAAATTATATTCTCTTTTTCTTAAGATTTCTGTTTTCTAAGTATAGACGCTGCCTTAAATTAATATATTTTCACATTATGACCTGAGCTCTGAGAATTGAAAAATAACTTGTCTGAAATCATATTTGTAGTAACAAAGTCAGAATTTGACTCTAGGCTCCTGAAGAGTTGCTTGCTTCTATGGCAATAGCCAGAAAGGCACAGTTGGAAAATGTAAATTTTTATGATATGAGTTTTTGTGCTAGGCCACTAGGAGTGCTTGAAGGTCTGGAAGATGGTGGAGGAAGATGGAAACCTAGTATGTGGAGCAGGCATTACAGGCTCTAGTCTGATTCCCTAACCACATCTCAGGGATGGGTGCTGGAAGATACTGCCATTTGAAAGTCTTAAGTCTCCCACTTCTCGTTTCTTTAAATATCAGATAGAACCAATTAGTTTTCTTTTGGCAATCTCATTTCAGACGAGTGTTTGTCCTTGCAGCAATAATGAATAGGTTCCGTTTAGTCTGTGTTTCAAAACAACTAATTCACTAAAGTTGGTTTTTGCAACCTCTGCTTTGATTTCAAACTCCTTCAAAGTATAATTATTAATGATGGAAAAAGAATCATTGATCAATTTCTGTCCATAGTAAAGCACAGAAGATTTTGCACCATGTGAAACTTTTTTTCAAATATAAATTCTAACCACACATGCAATGGTTAATATCTTAAGCCAGAGTCCAGGCTGTACCTTCTTATGAGGCCACAAGTCTTTTTGCAAAACAGTTGCTCTCTGGACAGTCATTCATTTGCCATCATATTTTTTTTCCTTCCTTAAGACTCTGAGTATATTATTTTTCATTTATCCCTAGTGTCTATCATCTTGCTTTGATGATCTATTTCTCTAATTTCTTGATGTTATTTTTAAATTAGATTCTTGTTCTCTAAAATGTTAGCAACCCTACATACTTCAGTGACATCAACAAATTTAATGATCATGATCTCTATTCCCTTATCTGGATCATGAATAAAATTATTAAATGATATCAGTGATAAGCTTCTTTATGACATTATAAAATGTGCCATCCTCTCAATTATTAGTCCAAATACTATCGGTACTGTTTCACTTTAATCCTTTACCCCATTGCCGAGTCGATTCCAACTCATGGCAACCCTATGTGTTACAGAGCAGAACATCTCCATAGAGTTTTCTTGGCTGTAATCTTTTACCAGGCCTTTTTTCCACGGCACCACTTGATGGGTTCACGCTGTCAACCTTTAGGTTAGGAGTCAAGCACAAACCGTTTGCACCACCGAGGGACCTATTCAATCCTTTAGGCAGTTGTGAATCTTTTTTATTTTTATTGAAATCGTGTATCCTTAACTTGTTGATGTTTGGTTTATAATTTTATATATAAAATGTTAAATTATTTAGTTCATAATAGTAATATTTAGTGGGGAAATTACTTAAGCCTTCCATTTTGAATTGCTAGTCCCTAAAAATTAAGTATCTGTACAATATCTCACGTTTATCAAGAAGCTAAGGCAGACTTAAATTGTTGATGAAGACCAGTTCTTGATTGTAAGCCTAGAATTATATCTGGTTTTACCCATACTACATCCTGAGGACCTAGCACAGTGCCTGGCACTTGCTACCAACCAGTTACCATTGAGTGGTTTCCAACTCATGGTGACCCCATGTGTATCAGAGTAGAACTGTGCTCCATAGGGTTTTCAAAGACTGATTTTTCAGAAGTAGATCTCTAGACCTTTCTTTGGAGGTGCCTCTGAGTGGACTCAAATCCAACTTTTCAGTTAGCAGTCAAGTATCTTAACCATTTGCACAACCTAGGGAGTCCGGCACATACTAGGTACGCACTAAATATTTGTTGAATGATTACTGTATGAATGAATGACCCAAGATATCCCACATGTTCGTGCCTATGCTCTGTTAAGTCATAAAGCAAAGTTGACTTCACCTTTGTTCCATTTATTCCCCCCTCTCCAAGTGTATTTTTAATCAAATGATTACATCCTCAATGCCCTGCACCTCCTGGGTTGAAACAGAAACTCAGTTGTAGTAATCTTTTGAATCTTAGTCTGGAAAGCTAACCAAAAGTGCCCTCCAGGCTGGTTCTGTGGGTGAGTGCTCTGCACTGTGGGAGAGCTGGATTCAATTATGGCTCCCAGTTTGTGGTATCAGGAGCCACCTGTGCATAGGGAGTGCCTGTATGCTTTGTGTAGAGGGTAGAGCCTGCTGTCCCCATAGAGGAGCCTGTTTGGTCCATTACGGCAGTTTTAAATAGATCTGAAGGGAGTTCTCTCCTTCCCTGTCATAAAATACAGTGCAGTGGCATGGGTTCTCCAAAACTATCTTTTCTGAGGAAGAAGAAAAGGGAGGCACCTCTGCGTCAATACTGAATACAGTTGTAGTAAGTTAGAAATCTGTCATTAACTAGACTTATATTTCCAAGCTCGTACACTAATCCTACAGTCTGATTTTGTGCAGAATTAAGGATTTCTGTAATTTCAAGATGTTTGATCTATCATAAAGCTGTAATTTGTTTAGTTGGTACATCTGAAATCATTCCCCCATGTTTCCTAAGCAGTGTCTGTAAACACTACTCAGCTTCCCCACTTACCACATCAGAGTATTGATCCTTGATGATGTTCTTAACCATCCTTTCCTGAAATAACAAGGTGGCTATGCCACCTCAATTTTCAGACAAAATTACTGAGGTAACAGAAGAGATCAAAGGACCTGCAGTATAGGTTAGTGATGTGTGAGATGCTTCTAAGGATTATAAGCGAGAGGTCCTGTCTCTTTACCCCCTAGTCCTTGTCTTCCTGGTTTGATGAAAGATCTTACTTATTCACTAGATCATAGTCAAGCCAAACTCATACCTCTGAAGATTGATTAGTGCAGTGGTGCCCCCTGTGGAAGATCTCCCTGTTCTAGATCTAAGGAAATAATGCTAACCTTTATCTATGATTCATTCCTGACAAGATGCGTGTGAACTTGGTTGTGTTCTGATCTCTTTCTATGTACCGTATCTCTTTAAGATGCATGCCATTGTTTGTATGCCTTTTTTAGTGGGAGAGGCAGTAATAATGCCTAATGGTTTTTTCAGTATGCTCAAAATGAAATTCTCTCTCTTTGAAGAAGAGATCAGGTAACCTAACAGTGTTCACATAGTACCTCACAGAGTCAAGATTCTAGGTCAGCTGACTCCACAGTGTGTACTCTTTGCCACCACATTGCTTCTCAAAGTTCTTTAGACATACTATGAAAAAAAAAAAACTATGTATGCAGCCTCTGGTCTTACAAGTATTCGGAAAACGTTATGTATTACTCTATAATCTACCAAGGTTCTGGTCTCAGAAACAGTGATTGTCTAATAAATAACTGCCCTAGGATTTATGTTTGCTGAACCAGTGCAGTAATTACTGTGATTTTTTTTTTTTTTTTTTTTTGAGGCGATAGGCATTCTTTTTTCTTCCAAGGAAGTTTTACAGATATAACCAGTTAAACAGCAAGTTCTTATCACCATTCTCTGGAGGGAGGCAAGGATCTAAGTTAACAAATACATCTTCCTAACACCATAATCTAGAGACTTCCTACATCTGGAAATGGTGTTAATCCTCTAGGAATAACTTCTTCACCCCATACATTTGATTCCTGCATTTTCCCCTGTGTGAGACAACCTACTCAGAAGACATGGCTGAGAAAGATACAGGTCAGGTCGTAGGAAACTCTTTTCCCTGCTTGAGCTACTCCTGGGTCCCATTTCCTCTGCTGTACAGATATTCCTCCTATAGTCTGTGTTATTGACTACACTCTTCTCACATGGACTGACAACAGTTCTTGATAGAGGGCGAGCTATGGGAATGGGAGCTAGTGCCTCTTCTCTTGCTATAGAGCAGTTTTGCATCTAGAATTTTCTTCTTAATTCAAGACAACAACAGCTTATCAACTTCTGAAATATACTGGTGCTTTGTTTTAGTAGGATGCTTTTGGTAGAAAGAGTCAGAAGTTTAAACCCAAAAAGGAATTTATTAACTTCAGGTGCTCAAAAGATATCATTAGGAATATCATTCTCTTGCTCTGTCTGGCTATCTCTCTGCCTTCTACTGGGATGACTATATTATACTCAGGCAGATTCTTTCCATGTGGTGACAAAGACAGCCATTGGAAGCTCTAAGCTTCATGGTATTTAGTATTAGTAATCACAGCAGAAAGAGAATGATTGTGTTCTAATAACTCCAGTAAAAATTTCCAGAGATGATTTTATTGGCCTGTTTTGGGTCCCAAGCGTATACTTGATCCAGTCACAGAGCCAAAGGGTCAAGTCACTTACTCTGAATGAGTCACCTGGTGAGGATTGGGGTCAATGTAACCAAGAATGGGAAAAGGTCCCCCAAAAAATTGTTTTTTGGGCTCACAGAAAACAATTCCAGTTTTAAATATATTCCAAAAATTTTTGTTTATCCTTCTCATTAGGAATTTGAAGATTTTTAATGTGACAGTGTATTACAAAACACTCTAAACTCTCAAAAGATGTTGACAATTTTAAATTTATAATTTTAGATGTGGTATTAACATTCTTAGCTGGAGATATACATTTATTTGATTGTCATTATTCTCAGTAGATATAATTTTTCTGTTGCTTGAGGTACTTTTTAGTGACAGAAGGCATATTTTAAGTTCATCTTGTATCAGGATATGAGTTAGGATGTTAGGAATCTAGGGCCATGTGGATAATGGTGGTAGTGGCAGTTTTGAGACAAGTGGACTCCAGATATCAGCATATAAATGCTAACAAGATAAAAATTGGGATATGATGAGGATATAAGAAATTTATACTAAGACATAGACTCGAGTAAAAGAATAGAAACCCTAACTCGTTCTTATATGGTTTATGTATTCCTCAAACAACCCCCAGGACTATTTCATACCTACATGATATGAGTGTCTCGTCCCACAGTGTTCTTTTTTAATTAAATGCCCAGCATAGTATTTGTCATGAGATTACAGAGCTTACTATTTATTGATTCACTCCCAAAAAAGCTACAGGCAAGTGTGGTTCATGCTGCAGGCTACAGCCTATGGTATTTTTTGCTTGTTGAATTTCTATTACAGAGTTTGCTGAAAAGCTTCATGGTCCTAGTTTCACTTTTTGAATTTCAATGTGTAGAATTAAGTTCCTCTTTGGAATATGATACTAAAATTAAAAATTGACTTTGAATCAAAATGTGAATAAATCTATGATTATTTATAAATCATCAGATTTTCATTTGGAAGGCATGATAACCAAGAAGCAATGATTGCTTTTCCTATGGAGTTACTCATAACGTTAATATAATTCCATATTGCTAACTTCAAGTGCCCATTCTATCAATGTTGATGAAAGTTTTTAAATGTAAGAATTAAACTTTGCATTTTGTTCCATTTAATTGCATTTTGAAATGAGGCACATCTGCTTATACCCTGAGCTACAAATCGACCTCTGTTCCTTAAATAACAAGCACTGCTTTGCCTGAATTCTTCTCTGCCATGGAGTCAATAATTTGGGTCAATTTTGAGTGGGCCAGTAAAATTTTTTAATTACACAAATATGTACATATATATATGTATATATGTGTATACGCACGTGTGTGTATATATATATCTGATCATATATATATATATGTGATCAGAAATGATAATCTATATGAAATTAGTTGTTGGATTATGTTTACCTCTTCATGTAGGCCACAGCATAGAGTCATATATGTATTTAGCTGAGAGACTGAGCCTTGAAATAAGTTCTGAAATCTCACTCCCAGTAGGAAGCCACATCCTGTACAGTCTGAGCCTAACAGACATGTGAAGGAGAGGGCAAGAAAAGTGATATCAAATATATTTTTATTATCTTTTTTTTTTTTCTTTTAGGGGGAATAAATTAGATTTTAAATGGTCAGTATGATTTGGGAATTCATTTTTCAAAAACACCTGCATTTCCAAGTCACTAATAATCAGAGATTTTAAAAAATTGCAGCACCTTCCTGAATCTGTGTAAAATAGGCTATGAATGTTTATAATTAAAGCCAGGCACATTATATAAATGTTATACATAAGTTTGCAATGATCCCCATGCTCCCTTCCTCTTCAAACCTTGCATTTTTATAGCATTTTACTGACAACAAAATAATTTCACATACATTATCTTATTTGTCCTTCATAATAATTCCATAAGATGCAAATATTATCTTTCTGATTTTACACATGTCCAGGCCCAGAGTTTCCCCACTATAGCGTGCGCCCTGTCTCTGCTATTATTTCTCATATTACGAAGCACAGCAGAAATGAATTAATCAGTAGTTTCTTACTGGAGGAGAACACTTTAAGGATGTTTCACATTATAACTTACAAAAATGTTCCTGTGTGGTTCTGTCTTGGGGACTCTGCTTCAAGGTGTTTGAAAGGCCATTGTGTCTGGGAACAGCAATATATCATCCCTTCCAGAGCCCACTTCTCCTCTTACCTCCCACCTCCGCAGGCTTCCGCCAGGGCCCCAGGACTCCTCAAGGGAAAAGGAGAGCAGTATAACAAGTGTCATGTGCTCACATACACTTACACAGAATGATTTTACTTTCCTAAAAGATAAATAGAACTTGTTACAAATTGAGTATAAATTGAGATTAATGCTCAATACCAATCCATATTTTTGAAAATTTACAGGCTATTTTATAGAAGAAAAATACTCTGGTATTTTATTAGAGAACAGTAAAAAGATTAAGGCATGGACCAAATTGTATTTGTCATTTTGAACTCACTAACCCTTTATCTAAGGAGGTCCGGTGGCGTAATGGTTAAGGGCTCGGCTGTTAACCGAAAGGTTGATGGTTGGAACCCACCAGCCACTCAACAGGAGAAAGATGTGGCAGTCTGCTTCTGTAAAGATTGCAGCACCGGAAACCCTATGGGGCAGTTCGGCTCTGTCCTGTAGGGTCAGTATGAGTCAGAATCTACTTGTCAACAATGGGTTTGGAATCCTTTATCTAGTGACTCCATTTAAATATAGTAGGATGAGCCCTGAGATTGGTTTAAAAGAGATATAGTGAAAAGAGCATGAGACAATGTTTGGTCCTGTCATTGCGTGAAACCACAAGTACCACTGTTGCAGTCAGTCTTTGGTTGAGAATTTTAGTAAAAAATGAGTTTATATTAGTTAAAACTTTGAGTAAAAATGTATGTTATCTTTTTGACACACTAGTGGATATGATGATACCTGAGTTTTGCTCAATACCTTTTTGTTTTATATATATGTATAGATAGATATGCACATACTTTTTAATCAATCGAGATATTTATTTCTTAGCAGAAAATACAGAGATTGTTCACCAGCAATTTCTATTGACATTTGTTCTGCAACTGTATGGCATATTTAGTTGTGGTGAAAAAGATGTGTACCTTGTAATACCCGTTGCCGTCAAGTCGATTCCAACTCATAGAGACCCTATAGGACAGAGTAGGACTGCCACATAGAGCTTCGAAGGAGTGGCTGGCAGATTCGAACTGCTGACCTTTTGGTTAGCAGCCAAGCTGTTAACCACTATGCCACCTGGGGAATGGGTACCTTGTAATAGAGGCCTATAATTAATCTAATGATAGCTTCAATTTCTAACATCTGTAAGTATGATTTTATCCAAAGATGCTTGACTTGACACATTTTTTTTAAATCTGTGGTGTGTATTAAAAAACATTTTCCCTTGTGCATAAGGATACAGAAGACATTGTTGACATACATGTTCTCTTCTCAACTGAAATTACGATGCTTTCAATTTATTTAGGAGTGACAGAGTAAAGACATCATAGCATATTTGTTAAGAGCAAGAATCTTGACTGGGCTCCTACCTTCTCTGTGACCTTGGGTAACTTACTCTGTGCCCAAGTTTATTCATCTGTAAAACCAGAATAATAATAGTACCTACCTTATAGGACTGCTGTGAGGACTGAAGAGATAGATATGTAAAGCACTTAGAAGAGTGCCAGGCACACAGAAGTACTGTATACAGGATTACCTTTGTTGTTGTTGGTATTATTATTGTTGCAATTTTAATATTGGGAAGCACTACAATTCCTATTGTGTTTTTGCATATAAATTTATGTGACTGAGGAAATAACTAACAATTCTCTTATTCTATCTCCTTCCATTTTTTGCAGAAGATGTCTAATTAAAATCAGTGAATTTTTTCTTCCTCTAGACTCTTACAAATTATTTATTTCTAAATAAAAATAAATGTTTCTTATGTTGGCTGCAATACATTTCAGTTTATTGTAGTAGAGAAAGGTTTTAATTGTAGCTTTTCCTTTTTTCCAAGTTTTGTCACTTAGAACTTGTCAAGGCCTATCAGCTGAAGCCCTGACAGCTAGAATCTTGGAGTTGAGTGGGACCTTGGAGGCAGCCTGTTCCACTTCCCTCATCAGCTAAGAGTTTCCTTCATACTTTCTCTGACATGTGGTCATCCAGTTGCTGATGAGCTTACAGCTTGTCAAAAAACAGAATAAATTCTGTGTATTAGAATTTGGACAGCAGAATAAATTCAAGTCATTTGAAAGCTCTTTCTTATTTTTAGTTGAAATCTGCTTCCCAGAAACATCCCTCTGCTATGCTCTTACTTCTGTTTCCTGAAGCATATAGAGCAGGACTGTTCCTTCTTCCATTTAATCGCTTTAGATATTTGAAGATGGCTTTCTTACACTCCTTTAGTCCTTCCCGCTCATATTAAACATTCCTTAGATGATGTGTTTCCAAATCCATCTTTATCCTATCTTGTCAGTGTCCCTCTTGAGCCATTGCACCCAGAACTGAGCATAGTTTTCTAAACACGAGTTGACCATTAAAGAGTGCAGTGAAATCATTTCCGTCTGTGTTTTGGACATGCTCATCTGTTGATGCTGCCAGAGTTTGCATTTTCTTTTTTTGTATCTGCATCACAGTCTTGGCTCATATAAAGAATGTGGTTATCAAAGATTCCCAGCATTTTTATGAGTCATTGCCAAACTGAGGTTTATACTTTTACGATTAATTTTTGAAATCTAAATGTACAACTATACATTTATCCCTGTTAGATTTCATCTGTCTAGTATTAATTTATTGTTCAGCCTGTCAAAACCATTAAAATTTTGATGCCATTCGTGTGTTAGCTACTTTCCTTGGCTGTGTAACATCTGAAAAATTAATATGAATTTCTTTTACGTCTTCATTCAAGCAGCACACAGAATGGTGGTAAGGGAAAGAAACCAAGTACTGAGTCCTTATAGCATGATACTTGAGATGGTTTTTCTGCTCAATATAAACCTACTACCGAACATTTTCTAGGAATAGTTGTTTTACTTGTTTGAATCTATACTGTAATACAGTCCATATTTCTCTACCTTATCCATGAAGGACTAAATTACCAAAATCAGAATATGTGCTATCTCTGGCATTTCTGAAGCTAACAGACAAGTGGCCATATCACAAGGAAAATTAGAGTACTTTATTGTGACTTGCTCTTTATGAACCACTATGCTGGGGCCTTTTTTTCCCTAGAACTCACAAACCATCTGTTTAACAACCCTTTCTGGATTTTTGCCACAAATTGTCAATAAATTCACCAGTCTGTGTTCCAGAATACGCCTTTGTCTTCATTTTTTTTCTTTTGTCCTCTGTTTGAAGATATCAGTCAGTTTGCAGTCTCCAGCCCCTCTCCCATCTATGAGATGTCTCACTGTCCTTTACTAGCTGAGATGGGCACATATGAAGAGCAGGACAGAGGTGGGTGGATGCCTCTGTAAAGGTTCTCTGGACTTGTAGCTACGGTCTACAGAGTAAGAAGGAAGATCTAGGGGCTAAGTGCCAGAAGATGAAAGCCTGATGGGAACATCAGGCACAATGAGCAAGAAAGCTGCTGGCGGGGAGGAGGGGTAGTGGGGTGCTATACAGCTGTTTGTCCTAAAGGACAACATTATGTCCAGAATGGGAGAGTGGGTGGTCTTGGAAAGGAAAGGACAGCAGAAGCCAGAGTAAAGCTGAATCTCAGGGTGGTAGCTGCATCCAAGGCCTCCCCTGACAATGTATAGTGGGGCATTTGAATGGACGGTGGTGTAGTGGTTAAGTGCTACGGCTGCTAACCAAAAAAACGTTGGCAGTTCAAATCCACCAGGCGTTCCTTGGAAACTCTGTGGGGCAGTTCTGTTCTGTCCTGTAGGATCACTGAGTCAGAATCGACTCAACGGCGGTGGGTTTGGTTTTGATTATAGTCCTAAACGAGCCCTGGTGGCGCAGTGGTTAAGAGCTTCAGCTCCTAACCAAAAGGTCAGCAGTTCAAATCCACCAGCTGCTCCTTGGAAATCCTATGGGGCAGTTCTGCTCTGCCCTGTAGGGTCGCTATGAGTTAGAATCGACTTGACAGTAACAGATTTGGTTTTGGTTTTGGTTTTCTTTATAGTCCTAAAAACTCTTCATGAAATTTATTTTAGTCTTTACAGTTTTTAACTCTAGTTGTTCTGTTTCCTCTTGGTCTTCTGTTAATACTGTATTATCTTCTGCAAATATTTGAGCCAGCTTCATCTTTTTGTTTGACGTATAGCCTTTCACATTTTTAAGCCTCTTATTTTTGTCATTTTCCCTCCCACCATATGCCCCTACCGTCTTTAGTGTATTCTGGGTTTTGGCCTTCCTGGCAAGGTTGTTTTTCTCTGAATATTTTTAGATCAGAAACAGCACTTTAAAAGCATGAGTGACATATGTACTGGTGATAATACAGATTTAAGGGTGGAATCCTTAAAAAATCCTCACAGTTCTGACAATAGTCATAATTAATTATGGAAGACCAAACTAAGTGGCTACAGAAGAAGCTTGCTCAGGGCTCAGATTTTAAAAGGCCCAGGAGTAAAGGATAGGAGAAGGAGCATATAATCACCTCCACTGCTGGGCCCTGTTTGAACATCTGCTGTGTACAAGGTACCACTGTGGAGACATAAGGAAGGCCAAAACCCGGGATACATTTGCGATGGTAGGAGTACATGGAGGGAAGGAAAAACGACAAAAAGAAGGGGCGTAAGAGTGTAAAAGGCTGTATGTCAAACAAGAAGATCAAGAAAGATCAAAAATTTTCACAACTGGACCAAAAAGCAACATCGTGATAAATGGAGAAAATATTGAAGTTGTCAAGGATTTCATTTTCCTTGGATCCGCAATCAACGCCCATGGAAGCAGCAGTCAGGAAATCAAAGGATGCATTGCAGTGGGCAAATGTGCTGCAAAAGACCTCTTTAAAGAGTTAAGAAGCAAAGATGTCACTTTGAGGACTAAGTTGTACCTGACCCAAGCCATGGTATTTTCAGTTGCCTCATATACATACAAAAGCTGGACAATAAATAAGGAAGACGTATGAAGAATTGATGCCTTTGAATTATAGTATTGGCAAAGAATATTGAATATTTCTGGGTGGACTTGAACCTCCAACCCTTCAGTTAGCAGCTGAGCACTTGACCATTTGTACCACCCAGGGACTAAATACATTGTAAACCACCGTTAGATATTCAGCTGAGCCAGGCTAAATAAAGTTTATAGAGGAACAAGTTAAACAAAATAATCAGAGAAATGCAAAAAGTAGAATATTCTACAGCACAGCTAGCCTAGCCTTTTCAAAAGAACAAAAAGCTCTTGAAAGAAAGATTAAAGTGTCATAACAAACAAATGCAATGTGCGAGCTAGGGTTGAACATGATTTGAAAAAAATAGCTAAAAAAGACATTAGGGAACCAGTTAGGGAAACTTACACATAGACTAGATATTGGAAGAATATTAGAGAAGTATTATTAACTTTCCCAGCTGTAATAGTAGTGTTGTGGTTACGTAGGAGCATGTTCTTGTCTTAGGAGATGTATGCCCAAACAAGGGTGAAGCAACCTGCAGCCAGTACTGTGCCAGGTCCTACCAGCCCAGAGCCTACTGTGAAGTATTCTGGTAAATTGTGACCCTACAACCATTGGTAGCTTGAAGTAGGCCATGGTGGGAGTATTTACACCACAGAAATTGCAAATGCTACCAGTAGGGCCTTTTTCCCCCAGAGAGCTGATTTAGCAGCATACTACTGCCTGAAGCTTACTTTCAAGTGGCTCAGCAAAAACGGAAAAAAGAAAACTAGATAGAACTAAAATGGCAAAATATTAACAGTTGTTGAAATCTAGGTAAGAAGATATATGAGCATTTATTATGTTAGTCCAGGAGTCTGCAACTTATTCTGTAAAGACAAAGAGTAAATATTTTAGGCTTTGCAGGCTACACTGTCTTTGTTGCAACTGTTCAGCTCTATTGTTACAGTGCAAAAGCAACCAAAGACAGAACTTAAACAAATGCATGTGGTTGTGTTCCAACAAAACTTTATTTATAAAGACAGGTGAACCTGGATTTGGCCCAGGGGCTATGGTTTACTCACTCCTTTTGGTTTTGGTTTCTGTGGTATAGTACATACATTAAAAAATTGCCATTTTAACCATTTTTCAGTATACAATTGAGTGACATTAATTACATTCACCGTGTTGTACAACTATCATCACTATCCATTTCCAAAGTTTTTCTTCAGCCCAAACAGAAACTCAGTACCCTTTAAGCAGTTAACTTCCCATTCTCTCCTTCCCCCAACCGCTGGTAACCACTAATAAACTTTTGTCTCTATATATTTGCCTGTTCTAGATACTTCATATAAGTGAGGTCACACAATATTTGTCCTTTTATTTCTGACTTGTTTCACTTAGCATAATGTTTCCAATGCTCCTTTGCTAGTCTTTCAATTTTTCTATACTTTCAAAATATTTTATAATAAAGAAATGTTTAAAAAAATATACAGTTCATGTGCATGTAGAAATTTTTGAAATGGTGGATCTTTGGCTATGTGTATTTTCACCAAAAAAAAAGGTTGAGAAGTTAGAGGGTTGACATGTTGTGGGGTTGTTAACCACTGTCATAAAACAATAT
>NW_004443953.1:16072878-16131434 GCF_000243295.1 Trichechus manatus latirostris | reverse complement strand
ACCAAAAAAAAAAAGGTTGAGAAGTTAGAGGGTTGACATGTTGTGGGGTTGTTAACCACTGTCATAAAACAATATGTGTACTACTGTTTCGTGAGAAACTGTTCTGTAAGCCTTCACCTGAAATACAATTTAAAAAAAAAGGTTATTAAAAAATCTATATATATACAGTTCAAGTTTCTTAGTCTGGTTTTCAGAAACTTTCTTGGTCCCCAGACACATGCCCCTGCAAGCTGTGTCACACCGATCTGTTTTCATTCCCTGGATGCCCTGCACTCTTTGGTCTCCTCTGTGGCTTTGCTCAAGCTGTTCTCTCTTTACAGTCCCCTTGCTGCAGCCATTTCCATATCTCATTTTCAACATTCTCAAGACATGCCTCAGATCCCACTTGCTCTGTAAGGCTTCTTGAATCTCTTTCAATTAAAATTGCTCTCTTACTCTTTTGAACATCCATAGCCCTATATTTGTACTTTGCTGCTTTTCACGGTATACTCTTAATTAGCTCCTGACCCATAAAGCAGAGAAGGATCATTCTAGTTTTTACATATAGTAGGTATTCAGTTAATATTTGTAAGTTGACTGTCTAATCCAGTTATGCAGATGGCTGCATGCCTGCAAGTTCCAACCTAGAAGTCTAGAATGAGGGAATGTTAGCCTATCCATTTCCAATTTGGGGAGATTAAAGATAATGAAGACAGGGTAAGTGTGTCTTTTTCCTCTCTCTCTCTTTAATCTTTAAGACTGTTTAAGACACTGATCTGATCCAGGTCCAGCTACCTTCAAGGTTGTTGTGTGTCAAGCCAAAATAGACTTGATCTTGGTAGATGGAGTAGCTTTCTTGACAATAGCTAAGGGCTTGAGGAGGGAGAACTAAGTCATTCTGACATCTGTCGTGTTTTCAACACTGTCAAACACTCTATGCTGTCTCATTGTAGTCCCCCCACCCCCACCCCCAGCAGTCCTAGAAGGGACTACTATTATCCCCTTTTAGAACTCAAAGCAGTTAAATGGTTTCCCTAGGATATAAAGGTAGAATGAGATTATAATGGTAGAATGGGAGTCTGAATCTGGCTGCCTTTGATACCCATCACTATTTTAGTGCCTTCATAAATTCAGTGATTAGCAAGAGACCAGAGAACCTTAGGCTGAAATGACCCCCACAGCTGATATTCAATGTGGAAACATCTGTGAAGTGCTAAAAGTCATAGAGTATAGTATTAAGTGCCTCTGGACTGAGCATTAGAAAACTTAGCTTCTGATCTCAACTTTGCCAGTGTTCATCTATGATCTTGGGTGAGTCATTGAACTTCTCTGAACCTCTGTTTTCTCGCTTTATAATTAGAGGAATAAACAAGATTATTTCTTTTATTCGTGTTTCATGCACTATGCAGTAGCTTAAAGTTTTATGAAGAGATAGATAAGTAAATGGAGAATTTAATAATGCACTACTGCAGATATGCACAGGGTACTCTGAGAGACCAGAGGGAGAGGGGCACCTAGCCCTTAGGGGCCTGTCTTCCTAGCTAAGTGCTAGCTGGAGAATTTGGAGAGCTTGTCAAGCTGATTGTGGTGAGGGTAGGACTCCCGCTGGGGAGATGGTAGGTCACCTCTGAGAACTGTAAGTAGTTTCCCTAAATATGTAATGAAAGAGGGAAAGGGAGAAAAACAAGACTGGACAGGAGCTAGATTGGGGGGGGGGGTACTTCTGTGCCTTATGAAGGAGCTTGGACTTTATTTTTAAGGCTATTGGAAGGCAGTGCAGGTTTTAAAGCAAGATCGTATTTTCATCTTTTTGTAAAGATCTCCCTGGCAGCATAGTGGATGGCATCCAGGGACAAAGAATTGGTGGTGGGAAGACTCTTTAGGAAGTGATTGCAAAAAATAATCCAGAGAAGAGATGAAGATAGCATGAACTAATGTAGTGGCAATGGGAATGAGAGTAGAGGATAAATTTGAGAGCTACAAAGGAAATAGAATGGCTAGAACTTAGTGACTGTTCTAGTCAAGATGTTTAATGACAACCCCACAATCTCAGTGGCTTAAAACAAAAAAGATTTATTTCTTGTCCATACTGCACATCCACTGCAGGTCAGAGAGTTGCTCATTGTGCTCATTGTGGTCACTCAGGAAGCCAAGCTGGAGCTTCTCCAACATGGCTGGTTGACATGCCAGGGTGAAAGCTCTGGAGGGTCTCGCATAGGCAGTTAAATGCTGCAGCCCAGAAGTGACATTCCCAACTCAGGAACTATAACTTGTCACATGGCACTCCACCCAACCTGTAGGGGCCAGAAAGTTCAATTGTAGATGGATGGACAACACTCGCACTGCCATGATACGTGACCGGGTATGGGGGATAAAGGAGGACTCCCAAGTTTTTCTGAGAGAATTAGGCAGACATTTGAGACATTCCCTGTGAAACAGAAGACAAAATAGAGGTGAGGGAAAGCAGACAGACCAAATCATTATAACTTTTCAACCCAAAAATGTAACCATTTTATTGGTCTTTACCCATCATTTAAGAGCAGGATTGGAAGTCAGCTCTGTTGGTGAGAGTTTATTCTTTACAAAGCGTGTTATAGTTCATTCTTCCTTGTCAAATAAAGTCTTTTAATTTTTAAAATGCAGCCTTCAGATCTAATATATGGGTCTTTCTGAAATTTTCTTATGGACTATTGTGTCAACATACGGTATTTTAAAAAAAAAAGTGATTAACTGAGATGTTAGTGAAGCCTTCCTCACATAAAAATATCAGGTTACTGAATTCAAAATGCCAGAATACAAATGCCCCCTGGCCTTCATTACCACCATCCCCCAGCGTGGCACATTACAAGATACCAAGGGGTGGGAGTTGGGATGGAGGTGTAATTAGGCTGATTGCAGCCTATTGTGCTGCTCTGGAGCACAGGCATCCAGCATCCTTAGGGATTGCTAGTGCCTCAAGATCTTTTGGGAATGATGTCCTCTTTACCCCAAAATAACACAGCAGAAGCAGTGAATCTATGCTGTTTCCTTCCTTCTTTGTTTTCCCACCTCCCCTCCCGAATTTAATTGTGGTGCTTACTGCATGCCTTAAAAACTGACTTTTATTGTACATTTGTTTCTTAACAGTTGCGAGAAACGATCAAAGCTGGCAAAGGTGTGACTTCAGCTATTGACCTGTGTCGTTGCCATGGAAACAAAGCACTGGAGGCCCTGGAGAGCTTTCCTCCCTCGGAGGCCAGATCTGCTTTAGAAAACATTGTGTTTGCTGTGACCAGATTTTCGTGACACCAAATTAAAAAGACACTATTGTTCGTTTGCTGGAAAAAAACTAGAGAATGAGGTGATCAGGAGAGCTTTCATGATGAAATATCTAAATGTGTTAATGATTTTAACAGTATATACTTTTTTCCCCTTCCTAAATGAATACTGCCTTCTTTTTGGAACTGCTACAAACAAAATTAGAAGAAAAAAAGGTCAAGCAGTTTTCACTTGTCACGCCAGAAGCACACTCGAGGCTGCAGTAGCAGAAATAATTAATGAGATTCGCTCCTGTGACCTCAGCAAATGGACAGGAAATAAGTCCTTATTGATTGGACCGAGCAAGGATGGCGCCAGGGCGGTGGCCTGTGGTTTTCCTTCTAGAGAGGAGAGCAAGCTGGAAGCTGCAGGTGTCAAGAGGAACACTATCAATACCAGCTAGAGAGGACTGTCAAATCAAAAACGAGTGACCAATTTGTCATAATGAAGTATAGTTAAATGAATTAAGAAAAAATATGCTTTTTCTTCTTGCAGTTATGTCTCTGTGCTATTTATAGATCCAGTGTGAATATAGTTTGTGTTTTATGGTTTTTGTAAGATTTTTTGTTTTTGAGAAATTGCTGGGAAAAAATGCCAAATATTTTAAGTAGGAGATTAAAATGTTATCAAATGTTATCTTTGTTATATTAGGAAGTGCCTGTTTTTCTTTCTTAAAGACCAAATATTTTTTCAAACACCATTTCAAAGAACCAAACTTTTTTTTTTTTAACTGAACAAGTTGCACTTTTCCAATGAAATGTATTAGTTTGTTAACACTTTGGTTTAGAGAATACGTTTAATTTTTACAAGTTTCAGCATGTAATTATTGAACTGGGGAATTAATTGGTGAGATTTTTCTTTTAACCTCAGAATACCAAGTTTTAGTCTTGAACCACAGTCATCCAATTACAGAAAGAATATAAGCAGTCGTACAGCCCTGCAATCGGACACTGTCTCTGTGTGGTTCACAGGAGATGATTTTTGCGGTTTCCATGCATGCAGTATGAGGACACCGTTGACAAGAAGGCTGAGTTTACATAAATGATCTAGATTGAGACTTAGCTACCTTTCTTCCTTATGTGGTGTAATTACAGCCCTATCTGGAGACAGCGAACACAGCAAACAGATTTTATTACCTCGTTCACTCAAACACTAAGTGAAGTTATTTTAGTGATATCCCTCCCCACAATAGTTACAAAAGTGTTTTATCAGAGCCCAGCATGTGGCATGCAATGAAGAGAATCTGTAAACTTACAGAGGTTAAAGTATTGTATTGTGAAATATTTTTAAGTGTACTTGAAATACTGTAATTGTACAGTTTATGCTACTACGATTTGAAGGTGTATACATTTAGTTTAAGAGAACACTCCATTCTGTTTTAAATGTCTTTCTTTTCTAACTGAGATTGGCTTAATTAGTAACTATGGTTAAGATGCTTTAGATCAGACTAGGTTTTAATCATTAACTTCCACAAAAAAAGAGTAATGCTTTGTCGTCTTTGGATGGGCAGGAACTTTAGTGTGCTTTAGGTTTTATCAAGCACATGGTTCTCTACTGCAGAGTGTGGGACGAGATCCTAGGGCTCTTCTAATTCAGTTTAATAGCTGGTTTTCTCTGTGACCTTGACCCTCTGAATCAGTTTCCTCATCTGTAAAATGAGGTTTAACTGGATAATGTATGATAATGTATGAAGTCTCTTCCAGCTTTGTTTTACTTTTCAAGAATTGGCCATTTCTGACTGGCTAAATAACAAAGATGAAGTTCCTGAGTGATGCAAATGATTAACGCGCTTAGCTACTAACCGAAAGTTTGGTGGTTCAAGTCGACCCACGGATGCTTCAGAAGAGAGGCCTGGTGATCTACTTCCAAAGGGTCAACCATTGAAAGCCCTATGGAGTATAATTCTACTCTGACACACATGGGGTCGCCATGAGTCATAGTCGACTGGACTGCAGCTGGTAGGTGAATAACAAAGATGCTGTGCTAGATTTAGGGAGGAGGGAAGGTGAAACCCAAAGGGAGGCCCTGAAGGAATGCAGAAAACTTAATGGTAAACTTCTTGCTAAACTGCCTCACAGGTAACCTAAACTATTCCCAGCTCTCCTTTGTGTGACCTGTAATCCCGCACTCTTCTGTTTCAGCACCCACCTTTCTGCTCTGTTTGGGACCTTTCCTGCGTCCCTTTTGTCACTGTCTTCCCAGCTGCCTTCATGTCCTTTATTCCATCTCCTGTGCTTTGCCATGCTGACTCCCTGGCTGCTCGGTCCCTGGAACAGTAACCTGCCCTCACTGACGGGTGACAGAATGCCCTGGCCCATGGGTGCCTCACCTGTCTCCTTAGGACGTAGTTAACAGAGTTCTCACATCCTCAGCATCTTGGCCAGTTTCATAAAACCTGACATTGGCTAAAGTATGAAATACTGATAGCTTCTCCTCATGCCCCTTCTCAGGAATATTTATTTATTTATTAGCTCAAATTAAGTTCTTATAGTTTCAGGCAATCTCTGAGGAGAAATTGAGGGCAGGGAGAAACTCCTTAATCACACCTCTCAGCCTCCTGCCTGGGTACAACTGGTGAAGGTAATGAGTAGGTGAGTTAGTGGCCCTAGAATGTCTCCTCCTCCTCCCCCTTTCCTCCTCTAATACCCACCCCCCTTTCTTTTCTGCTGGAGCAAAGAATTCATTAGCCTTTGGCCTACTCTCCCCTATCCCACTCCACCCCCAACTTCTGAATCGGCTCCTCCAAACCTCACTTCAGGCCCCAATCCCATCTGCACTCTCCTCACTGTCAATTTCTTCATTAGGTATAATAAACGCTGCACTAGTGAGGGCTCCCAGGTATCAGACACTCTGCTAAGGGAGCTTAACTACACTCTCCTCTTAATTTCCATAAAAACTCTTTGGGCTAAGTACTATTTCCCCACTTACAGATGCAGAAACTGGCAGAGAAGACCAGGGACCCCTGTGTGACAGGCTGGCCCTCACACCCACTTTCCACTTGAAGGTCTTTTCAGACAGTGCCTCCTTCTCTCCTCCTTTGCTTCTCCTTCCAAAGAATAAGAATCTTGACTCACTGCCAAAGTTCGCAAGCCTATTGTCTCCTGTCTCCTTTGTGTCCCTATTCTTGAATCTTCAGTGTCCCCTCAGTTGGCTATGAATGTGCTCAGTTCTCCCTGTACCTAAATTAAAAGTCTTTCCTTCACCCTGTTTTTCCTTCCGTCTCCATTGTTTTCTTCCCAGCTTTTCCAACAAAGCCTGTTAACTCCTTAACCTTTGTAGTCGGTCATTGGCTACCAAGTCCCTGCCATCTAGACCAGCGCCAGCACGGTAGGCCTCAAAGAATACTTGTTCAGCAATTGTATCGGGCCTTTCATTGCACTACTCTACTGAGACAGCCTGAAGGTTCAAGGACCATGTCCTGACTGTTGCACGCCGCATCCCTGCACTCAGCACCCTCCACTCTGCTTGCTAACCACAAGCTTCCCCCTCAGCTCCTGGGGGCCTCCGTTCTCATTCTTCCCCTCTTCTCTGACTGCTCTTCCTAGGTCTAATGTGGTTTTCTTACTCCCACTGCTAGAGGCATTCCTTCCTAAAAATTCAAACTCTATTTCTCCAGAAACTACAGAGCAGTTTCCTGCCCCACAAAGTCCCCTTCTTTTAAGTTCGCCAACTTAAAAAAAAAACAAAACTGTTTTCTGGCAAAAAAAATGTGAATTAGAGTCATATCGTGAGCTGTTGACCACTCATTATTAGTTAACTTTCAAAGACGATAAGGATTATGACTATGATTAAATACTTTAACTTTGTTGTAAGTTTTACTTGATGATAACACAATTTTCATATTTTCTTGCTTTTATAATGTGGCTATCCATTCACATCTAAAATTAATTATCAGTGACATTGTTTGCTTGGTCCAGGGTCTCATGCCCCAGTGTTTGAGACTTTCTTATCTCTGACAGTGTCATTTCTGTGGCCCAGGATGTGGGTGACACCTACAAATTTAGGGTAAAAAACATACATTAGTGCAAAATGCTCCAAAAGAAATGCTGAAATTTGTTTAGGCCCAGCATATACAACGCATTGAACTCAGATGACCACACAGTAATCTGAATAATCCATGATAATCTCCTTTCACAACTTGACAAGTAGCTAGCTATATACCAAAGATCTCTTTGGGTGAGGGGAATTGGGAAAATGACATTTAATCAACAAAACTGCAGCTAAAGGATACTTTTTCCCCCAAGAGTCTAGCTAATCAGCAGGCTCATACTAATGAGGAGGACCCTGCTTTTCAGAAAACTCTTTTCAAACTCCTTCCTGGAGTTCTTAGTTGCAGGAAGATCCTTTCCTACCTCTTCCTTTGTTCTCCCACTTTGAAACCCCATTGTTATGATCGCTTTTCTGACCAATAGAAGCTCCAGCATCTGCCTTTAGAACTGTGAAGACTGCCTCTTAGATGGCTTCTCACACCTCCCTAAAGCACCAGAGATCAGTGACAGATTAGGTTGGAAAGGATTGAGTTTTGTAATCCTTTGCATGTAATTGAATAAATGTGAGGACACAATTATCATTTTTTAAAAAACGATAAAAGTTTGAAGTTAAGGACGCATTCCATTATTGTTAATAGTTTCCATTACTCTTGCTGTCACTTGCTGTTGAGTCGCCTTTGTCTCATGGCGGCCTTCTGTATAACAGAAGGAGACATTGCCTGGTCCTGGACCATCCCCCAATCTTTAGTATGTTTGAGCCCGTTGTCGCAGCCACGCTGTCAATCCATCTCATGGAAGGTTTCCTTAGTTTCGCTGATCCTCTCCTTTACCAAACATGATGTCCTTTTATAGTGTTCCATTACTGTCAATGGTGTTTTATTAATAATAAAGTTGTTTGTACCTTCTCTTGAAAACACAATGCAAGTTAACAAGATAATCGTTTACCTTTTTTTTCTTCTCCTAGCTTCATTCCTAATTCTTTCTCAAATTAACTGTTTTATTCTTTCAGAATATGTTCTGATTTCTAAAGGTGGTTAACAAGAGGTGTCACCCAGCAGAGTCTGAGGAGGCCAAAACTGATGGTGGGATCCACCCCTCCCTTCCACCCTTCCCACCTGCCCTCAGTGCCCTGAAGTGCTAGGGTTTACGCCTCTATTGGTAGAGGAAAGTTTCTTTCTCTTCTGTAGGGAGAGAAGGTTTCTCAGGCTTTCATTCTTTTTCTTTTGACTCCATCTTCATGGGAAAGCTACATTAGTTTACTCTCAACTTGATCTGCTCTCTTCTGATACCGTCACTGTTCATCCTGTGAGCAAACAGGTGCGTGAGCTCTCCACTGCCTCTACTGTTAGAGCAGCTTGATTTTACTTTTTAACACATTCGCAGAAATTTTGGAAAATGGAAAAAAACGAATCATTTGCAATCTCATCACCCTAACATAATCGTTACTAGGATTTCATTTGTATTTCTTCCAGCATTTTCTCCCACGCATATCTTTTTTGCATGGTTGCAAGTATAGTATAAATTCGACTTTGGGTCCTGCTGTTTTCACATAACACATCATAAATATTTTCTCATAGTGCTGCAGCCTTCATAGCATTATTAATTGATAGCTTAAATTCTAAAGAAGGCATCTGAATGTCTATTTTTGGTTGGTTTCTCAGGTGTGAGTATATGGTGAATATTTATAAGTCAACCTCCCTACCAGCTACTTAGACAGATTTTGACGTGGAAAACTAGTCCCCCTACAGATTGTGCTATGCAGCAGGTTAAAACTGTGGAACAAATTCCCTTCACATTCATTAACTTGAATTATTAATGTTCTCGGTTGATACAGCTTTGGTAACTCCTCATTCCTGCAAGATGATGCTTAAGATGAAATCACATATCTATTTATTTTCCCCTTGCTTCACTGTAAGTTCTCAGCTAGCCACACTTCAATATGATGACTTCTTCCTTCCCCCTGAAATTCATAGTCAGATGCTTGGCTTTCAGCCAAGACTACAGGAAACCATTATGTAAAAGATGAGAAGTCATCCTGGCTTCTTCAAAGACTTGGGAGGAGGAAACTCTTAGGGTTTGTTCTAAGGGAAACCAACAAGATAATCTTTATCTGACTCATATCTTTCTTGCTATAACATTATGAGCCTATCATGCTTTGTTATTATTGTCTTGTTTTATTTTGGTCTTTTTTTTTTTAAGCCTTCAAATGAGCTAAGAAAAACATCATCCTTCTCAAAGAATTAAGCTGCATTTGCAATCTTTCCTTCTAAATTAATCGTTTTGACTTTACTCTTTACATTACCTTCTCACTTTCTAGGCATTTTAATGATGTTCCCTTGCTTGCTACCCTGTCATGAATTGCTCAGTAACTTAAACTCACTTGTGTAGAATATGACCAATTTATTGTAAGCTTCCTCATTGCTGGAGCCCTGGTGGTGCAGTGGTTAAATGATACGACTGCTAACCAAAAAGTCAGCAGTTCAAATCCACCAGCTACTCCTTGGAAACCCTATGGGGCAGTTCTACTCTGTCCTCTAGGGTTGCTATAGGTCAGAATTGATCCAACAGCAACAGGTTTGGTTTTATTGGTTTTCCTAATTGCTAGGAATCCCTGGGCAGTGCAAACCATTAACGCACTTGGCTGCTAACCGAAAGGTTGGTGGTTAGAGTCCACCCAGAGGCACCTCAGAAGAAAGGCCTGGCAATCTAAAAAAAAAAAATCAGTAACTGAAAATCCTGTATAGTGTAATTCTACTCTAACACACTTAGGGTCACCATGAGTCAGAATTGACTCTACAGCAAGTGGTTTTTGTACTGATTTCCTAATTACTGCCTGTTTATGCAATTCTACATCATGCTTTTCTTTCCTTCTTTTTTTTTGGATTAGAATTGCTTTAATTGCATTCTTTTTTAAACAATTTTATTGAAGTATAATTTACATGCTGTAAAATTTATTTATTTTTGTCATAATTATCTAGGGCTGCTATAACAGAAATACCACAAATGGGTGTCTTCAACAAACAAAAATTTATTTTCTTACAGTTTAGGAGTCTAGAAGTCCAAATTCAGGGTGCCAGCTGTAGGGGAAGTCTTTCTTTCTCTGTTGGCTCTAGGGGAAGGTCTTAGTCTCTTCTGAGCTTCTGCTCCTGGGTGATCTTCATGTGGCTCAGCATCTCTCTTCTCCCATCTCTGCTTCTCTCACTTCCTTGTTTAATCTCTTTTTATATCTCAAAACAGATGGACTTAAGATACACCCTACACTAATTCTACCTCATTAGCATGACAAAGACAACCCATTCCCAAATGGGATTATAACCATAGGCATAGAAGTTAGGAGTTACAACACATATTTTGAGGGAACAGAATTCAATGCATAGCAGTTGTTTTTAACAATATTTTATTGTGCTTTCAGTGACAGTTTACACGGCAAATTAGGCTCCCATTTAACAGTTTCTATACAAAGTGTTCAGTAGTATTGGTTACATTTTTCACAATGTGTCAGCATTCTCACTATTTTTGTTCTAGTTGTTCCATTTCCAGTAATCTAGTTTCCCTGTCCCCCTTTCCTTCTCATCTTTGCTGTAGAGTAAATGTTGACCATTTAAGTTCATTTAAGCGTACAATTCTATTATTTTTATTAAATTTACAGCGTTGTGCAAGCATCACCAAAATTTTTAGAACAAAAGGATTCCATTTACAGTCAATTCCTACACCCACCCTCAGTTTTAAGCAATCACTAATTTACTGTTTGTCTCTCTAGATTTGACTTTTCTGGACATTTTGTATAAATGGGATTATATAATATATAGTCTTTTGTGTCTGTTTCTATCAGTTTTCATAATGTATTTTAGGTTTATCCATGTGGCTGCATGTGTCATTATTTCATTCCTTTTTATTGCTAAGTAACATTTCATTATTTGGATATACCGCATTTTGTTTATCCATTCACTAGTTGACTGACATTTGGATTGTTTCCACTTTGTATCTGTTACCAATAATACTGCTGTGAGCATTCACATACAAGTCTTTGTTTCATGAACGAAATATGTTTTCATTTCTCTTGGGTAGATCTCTGGGACTAAAATTGCTGGGTTGTATGGTAAATTTATGTTTAACTTTGTAGAAATTGCAAAACTGTTTTCTGAGTAGCTATATCATTTTACATTTCTACCAGCAATGTATGAGGCATCCAATTTCTTTACATTTTTACCAACCCTTGTGTCTTAGTTATCTAGTGCTGCTGTAACAGCAATACCACAAGTGGGTGGCTGTCATGAACAAAAATTTATTTTCTCACAATTTAGGAGGTTAGAAGTCTGAATTCAGGGCACTGGCTGTAGGGGAAGGCTTTCTCTCTCTCTCTCTCTTTCTCGCTCTGCCCACTCTGGGGGAAAGTCCTTGTCTCTTTTCAGCTTCTATTCCTAGGTTCCTTGGCAATTATGGCAATTATGTGTTGTATATCTTCCCCTCCATTTGTGCTTGCTTGCTTGCTTGCTTGCTTGCTTGATCGGCTCTTTTATATCTCAAAGAGATTGATTTAAAGCATACAAAAAACCATTGCTGTCAAGTTGATTCTGACTCGTAACAACCCTAAAGGACAGAATAGAACTGCCCCATAGGGTTTCCAAGGCTGTAATCTTTACAGAAGTAGATTGCCACATCTTTCTTCCTCGGAGCAGCTGGTGGGTTTTAACCACTGACATTTCAGTCAGCAGCCAAGTGCTTAACCACTGCACCACCAAGACATTTAAAACATGCCTACACTAATACTGTGTTATTAACATAACAAAGAAAACCCATTGCCAAATGGCATTATAGGGGTTAGGATTTTGCGGGGGGACACAATTCAATCTATAACACCTTGAAATTCTCTTTTTTTTATTATATCTATTCTGCTGGGAGTGAGGTGGTTTCTCATTATGGCTTTTATTTGCATATCCCTAATGCCCAATGATGTTGATCATCTTCTCATGTATTAGCCATTTCATGTCTTTGGTGAAATGTCTATTCAAATCTTTTGCCTATTTCCTGATTGGGGTTATCTTCTTATTATTGAGCTCTAAGAGTTCTTTATATATTCTGGGCAGAAGTCCCTTATTAGATATATGATGTGCAAATATTTGCTGCTAGTCTATGACTTGTCTTCATTTTCTTAATGATGCCTTTTGAAATGGAAAAGTCTTTAATTTTTAAGAAATCTAATTTATCACGGTTTTTTTTTTCTTCTATTGATCATACCTTTGGGGTCATATCTAAGAAAATTTTGCCTAATCCAAGGCCATAAAGATATTCTCCAGTGTTTTATTCTGAAAGTTTTATAATCAGCTCTTACACTTAGGTCTATAGCCCATTTTGAGTTAATTTTTGTATATGGTGTGAGGTGAAGGTCTAAATCATGGTTTCTTATCCTTAGCACTATTAATATGTTGGGCTTAATCATTCTTTGTGATGGAGGTCTGTCCTGTGCATTATAAGATGTTTAGATGCATCCCTAGCCTCTACCTACTAGATGCCAGTAGCACTCCACCCCTAGTTGTGACAACCAAAACTGTTCCCAGACATTGCTAAATGTCCTCTGGAGGGAGCAAAACTGCCCCATTGAAAACCACTGGGCTAAATTCATCTTTCGTGCATGTGGATATCCAGTTGTCCAGAACCATTTGTTGAAAAGATTGTTCTTTCCCCTTTTGAATTGTCTTGGCAACTTTGTGGAAAATCAATTGACCATATACATAAAGGTTTGTTTCTAGAATCTCAATTCTGTCCCATTGATTTCTATGTCTGTCTTTATGCTAGTATCGCACGGTCTTAATTACTTATAGGTTTATATTAAGTTTTGAAATTGGGAAATGTAAGTTCTTCAACTTAATTCTTTTTTTCATCAGAATTTTTATTTTGATACTGTATGAGACCACTACTATAAAAACTCATGAAAAGGTTTATACACATAAAGAAACAATCTTTGATAGTTGCGAGGTAGGGGAGGGGTGGGGATGGAAACACACTAAACAGACAATAGATAAGTGGTAACTTTGGTGAAGGGTAAGCCAGTACACAATACTGAGGAAGCCAGCACAACTTGTCCAAGGCAAGATCATGGAAGCTCCACAGACACATCCAAACTCCTGAGGGACCGAATTAATGGGCTGAGGGTTGTGGGGACCATGATCTCGGGGAACATCTAGCTCAATTGGCATAACATAGTTTATAAAGAAAATGTTCTACATTCTACTTTGGTGAGTAGCGTCTGGGGTCTTAAAAGCTTGTGAGAAGTCATTAAAGATACTCCACTGGTCTCACCCCATCTGGAGTAAGGGAGAATAAAGAAAACCAAAGACACAAGGGAAAGATGAGTCCAAAGGACTAATGGATCACAACTACCACAGCCTTCACAAAACTGAGTCCGGCACAACTAGATGGTGCCTGGCTACCACCACTGACAGGGATCACAATAGAGGGTCCCAGACAGAGCTGGAGAAAAATGTAGAACAAAATTCTAACTCACATCCAGACTTACTGGCCTGACAGAGACTGGAGAAACCCTGAGAGAATGGCCCCCGGACACTCCTTTAGCTCAGTAATGAAGACACTCCTGAAGTTCACCCTTCAGCCAAAGATTAGACAGGCCCATAAAACAAATGAGACTAAAGGGGCACACCAGCCCGGGGCAAGGACTAGAAGGCAGGAGGGGACAGGAAAGCTGGTAATGGGGAACCCAAGGTAGAGAAGGGAGAGTATTTACATGTTGTGGGGTTGGTAACCAGTGTCACAAAACAATAAGTGTACTAATTGTTTAATGAGAAGCTAGTTTGTTCTGTAAACCTTCATCTAAAGTACAATAATAATAAAAATTATTTTTTAAAAATACAATAATAAAAAAATAGAAAGAAAAAAAATTTTTTCTTTAGCTCATTTGGGGCCCAATTTATGTCTCCAACCCTTGTGGTATTACATGTTCCTGCATTTAAACAGTAAATTTGTAATAAATAATGATAGCACAAAAAAAAAGAAAATTACTATCCTAAACCAGAGTGCCTTTCAATGTATATGTTTTATGTCTTTGAGTAGAATTTAAATTTTTGTATGTTGCAGACTCTTCTCATTTCTTGTTAGATTTTTTTAATTAAACTTTTAATTTTGAGATATAGATTCACATACAGTTTAAGAAATATTATAGACTTTACTAAATTTCCTCGAAAAAAATTTTTTTTAATTTTGAGAAAATTGTGAATTCACATGCAGTTGTAAGAAATAATACAGAGAGATTCCAGGTACCCTTTACCCAGTTAACCCCAATGGTAGCATCTTACAAAAAAGATAGTACAATGTAAAAGTTTAAAAATTTAGAAAACCCTGTTGCCGTTGGGGCAATTCAACTTATAGCAACCCTGTAGGACAGAAAAGAACTGTCTCCATAGGGTTTCCAAGGCTGTAATCTTTACGGAAGCAGACTACCACATCTTTCTCCCGCAGAATGGCTGGTGGGTTCTAACCGCCAACCTTTTGGTTAGCAGCCAAGTTCTTAACAACTGTACCACTAGGGCTCCTTACGATATCACAACAGGATACAGTGTGACAATCTTTTTCAGATTTCCCCATTTATACTTGTAGTTCTTATTCAAAATTATTTTGGCGACTCTGAGTCCTTTGCATTTCCATCCAAATTTTAGAGTCACTCTGTCGATTTCTGAAACAACAAAAAAGCCTGCTAGGATTTTGATAGGAATGAATTGAATATGTAGATCAGTTTGGGGAGAATTGCCATCTTAACAATATTAACCTCCCAGTCTATGAACTATGCTTTTTTTTTTTTTTTAACAGCAGTACTGAAATTGCTGACTTACTACTTACTTTATGGTCTTCTGTGGCCCCCAAAATCTTTGCGCTTACGATAACCCTCTGCTTACTTTTAGAGGAATATAGACAGTCTTTGTTAAGAATTTGGGCTTAGAGGTCTTTGAACCCAACTTCTGCCACTGACAATCAAGTTACTTAACTTCTCTGAATCTCATATTATCATACACAAACTTACAGGCCCTCGGCAGCCTGCCAGGTGCTGGGAGGTGGGAAGCCACAGAATGAACGTGCTCATCATCCGGGAACATCTGGTTTTTCACAAAGTTAAAGTTGGGTGATTTAACGGCAAATGATTTTTTAAGAATTTTTATGACATACTAAACATAGATATGGCATACTAAACATAGATATGCATTCATTTTAATATAAAATGTAAGACAAAATAAAGTTTGTGCTCAAATGCTTTGAGCTAACCCTCCTTTCCACACCACCCACTGCTATTAACAATAAGTCTTTTGTCCAGTGGTTAAAGCACTCAGTTGCTAACTGAAAGGTTGGTGGTTCAGACCCACCAGCTGCTCCATGGGAGAAAGATGTGGCAGTCGGCTTCTGTAAAGGTTACAGCCTTGGAAACCTTATCAGGCAGTTCTACTCTGTCCTATAGGAGTTGGAATTTACTCAGTGGAAACAAGTTTGGTTTGGTTTGGTTTTTTTTTTGTCCTCTAGTCTCCTTCCCAGCTCTAGTAGATACTTAGCATTCACAGCCCTTTTTCCTGCAGAACCTCAGAATATCCTCCTCAACATGACACTCTAGGCAGCCACCATTAATGTATCAGAGCCAGCACACAAGAAGTCTATTAGACATCTCTATTCAACTAGCTAACAACTATTTGCCTTAACCTATATTTTACCATTTTTTGTGGGTATATGAAATGAAATCATTAGCCCTGAAAATCAAGGTGACTTTATTTTCTTCTAGCTTTTCAAATATCATGTTCTTCCTTGATGAAGATAGTGAAAGGCAGCATATGGTATATTGACTTTTAAAATGACAGAACCATAGTGTCATCCAAGTCTTAGATCTTATATTTTATATTTTATGTAATCTTGTCGTCCTAATTGCTGTCAAAAGAAATTGAATGTCCATTAGCATGAAAAAATCCTTTTGAAATGTCTTTGCAAAACACTTTTTGTGTACCATTAAGATCATTAGTTCCTATTTAAGAAAGGTATTCTATACACACACACGTATATATATAAAACCTCATCAACTATCACACTGGGGTTTTTTGGAATTTTCTAGATTCTCATCTCATTTTCTATATATACAGTATGTGAATGTGAGATGAGGAGATAGACAAAGGCAGGTAGTAGACAGAGCAAGTCTTTTTAAAATTTTTTTTAAAAACCGTTAAGCATTGTTATGGATTGGATTGTGTCCCCCAAAAATGTGTGTCAACTTGGCTAGGCCATAATTCCCAGTATTCTGTGATGGTCCACCATTTTGTCATCTGATGTGATTTTCCTATGTGTTGTAAATCCTAACTCTATTATGTAATTAGGCAGAATTGGAGGCAGTTATGTTAATGTGGCAGGACTCAATCTTCAAGATTAGGATGTGTCTTAAATCAGTCTCTTTTGAGAAATAAAAGAGAGAAGCGAGCAGAGAAACAGGGGTACCTCATACCACCAAGAAAGCAGCGCCAGGAGCAGAGCATGTCCTTTGGACCTGGGGTCTCTGTGCTGGGAAGCTCCTAGACCAGGGTAAGATTGATGACAAGGACCTTTCCCCAGAGCTGACAGAGAAAGAAAGTCTTCCTGTGGAGCTGGCACCCTGAATTTGGCCTCCTAGACTGTGAGAAAATAAATTTCTCTTATTAAAGTCATCCATTTGTGGTATTTCTGTTATAGCAGCACTAGTAGATAACTAAGACAAGCATTTTTTTTTTTTTTTTTTGCAGTGTCCTACCTACCAACTTTTTATGATCAGAAGCTGGCCTGACAGAGTACCTTAATTTGAGTCTAGCTGTTGCTAAGCTATCACCATGGTATCAAGGCACTCAGGCAAATAGAGGCACCTAAAAACAAATGTGTAGGAGGAAAAATTTGTCTCTAGCCCCCTCACCTCTACTGTCAGATATCTCACTGAGTAGTTCAACATTAAAATTCCATCATAGTTGCTTCACAAGTCATAACAAACAAACTAAAAAGCATCCTTTGAAAACCAAATTATTGTAGCCCATAAAAATGTAATGATGTCTATGTCATGGGGTTGTTAACCAATGCCATAAAACAATATATGTACTAACTGTTTAACGAGAAGCTAGTTTGTTCTGTAAAACCTTCATCTAAAGTTCAATAAAAAAAAAAAATCAAGGACTATCTATGTATATATAATGATGTCTGCAAATTTTATATTTGTCATTTATAAAAGTCACTAATCCTTGTACCTACATCTTGTAATGATTGAAACATCCTGCATAGTAATATTTGTTGAATTTTTGCCCTGCAGCAATATGAAACACCAGCAAAAAGACTTCCCTATTACTTATAATATTTGCGTTTGCACAATCAAAATGAATGGCATCTTTTTGTTTGGTTTCAATAGTTAAAGTTTTTGAAAGAGCTTTTAAATTTTTTAATTCTAATAGATGATTCTAGCAAAATGACCTAGTGTAAGTTTTATGTTTAAAAGTGGTATAAACATAGCCTTCACCTGAAGTACAATAAAATATTAAAAAAAAAAAAAAAGTGGTATAAACACATGAGACTTAACGGGCACCTCCTGTCCAGAGGTGAGATGAGAAGGCAAAGAGGGTCAGGAGCTGGTTGAATGGACACGGGAAATCAGAGGTGGAAAGGAGGAGTGTGCTGTCACAGTTTAGGGAGAGCAATTAAGGTCACATAATAATGTATGTATAAATTTTTGTATGAGAGACTAACCTGAGTTGTAAACTTCACTTAAAGTACAATAATAAAAGTGATATAAACATAAACTTCTTTCCCCAACTTTTCATCTTAGTCCTATTACTTCCTTTGCCTTTCCCCATATACACAGTAAGAGATTATTTAATCCAGGGAGAACAGTTAGATTTTCTTAAAAGTGCCCATCAACACTATCAAAATACGTTTATAGACTAGATGTATCACTTGTTTACCTAAATAGTAGCATAACTGTCTGTTTTTAGGAAGCTTTACCATAAGTCTCTCTGTATGATTGGATTGTTAAGCAAGACTATGATTAGGACATAAACCACATTCCCCCTTGGCCAGTTCTGATGAAAGCTTTCCAATTTAAACATTGTGTTTGATCACTTCTTCCGTTCAAATCAGGTACCCATCAAAAAGTGATTCCTGTTTTCGATATGTCAGCTGTACTATTTATAACCTCGTTAACAATGCCAACTGGTGGCAGTAAAAGGTATGTATTTCATATGTAAATTCCCAGCAATAATTTCTACAATTACGTATAGTTGCTTGTTCGATTATGTTCAACGTCAGCATTAAAAACACTGAGTACATGAAGGAGAAATTAATACTAAAATTGCATTTTTGTATTCCTTAAAGAGTTGTATTGAATAAATTAGAAAAATATAGAAAGAAATGAGTCCTAGCTTATAATGGACATTTTCACATACTGTGACATTAATCACCTATTACAGTAGCTTTTCAGATAAAGAAACTCATTGTGGTACATAGGCTCTTCTGTTTTGTCTCCAAACTTGTGTTTTACCAAACAGTAAAACACAAATGCTTCTGCTTTGTCTTCCCAGACTGTGATTTCCCTGAGTTGGAAACCAGCCATAGAGAAAGAAGTGAAAACCAGATTAAGTTCATGCCTTCTTTTCACTGACATTTTTTAAGTGTTACTATGTACAAAGCACTGTCTTGAATACAAAAATAAATCGTATAATGCGATAATTTGTGTCTTCCCCACTATATACTGAGGACTTACTGGGATCGGGTTTTTTGAAGGCAGCGCAATATAAAAAATATAATAGATCTGGGTTCAAATTCCAGCTCCTCCACTGAATGTGGCATTGGGCAAATTCCCCCACATTTTTCCTTGCTTTCTTGTAGAAATGGAGGCAGTCATGCTTACTGTTAAAGAGGCGGTTATGCCCGAAATGCAGTGCTTAAAGCGCTTATCACTGTACGTATCACAGAGATTGACGTGCAGTAAACGCTGTTAAAGGAAATATGTTTTTATAATAATGAAACAAGTAAAAATTAGAGTAACAATAAAGGAAAAATAGATTTGCAAACTCTTTTAATGTATAGGACAATATAAGGTGAGAAAAGCTCTAGAAAAGAGATGATTAGAACCCATCCGGGATATACATATAAAGGCAATATTTATTTAAAGGGCAAAGAGTGTAGAGTTTACCACCTGGAAAGTTATGGAGCTGGAGGGAAACAGTAATTGCAAAATGTTGTCTCTGGATCACCTGCATCAAAATCAGGGGCTCACCTTAGAATCAGAGCTTTCTTTTTACCCAGGCCTACTGAACCAGAGAAGGAGCTCTGGTGGCGCAACCGTTAAGCAACGCGGCTACTAACTGAAATGTGGGCGGTTCAAACCCACCCAGAGCCTCTGTGGGAGAAAGACCTGGCTCCCCTAAAGTTTATAGCCTAGAAGCCCCTGTGGGGCAGTTCTGCTTCATCACATGGGGTCACTGTGAGTCAAAATCAACCTGGTGGCATGTAAACAACATGGAACCAGAATCTCTGAAGGTGAGGTCCAGTAATCTGCATTTCTAAGAGGCTTCCAGGTAATTTTCACACACATTTCAGTTTTAGATCCACTGAGTAGATGATTAATTTCTAAGGTACCATTAACATCTAATTCTTAGTGTGGTGCAGTGGACAGAACATGGGCTTTGAGGTAAGACAGATTCAGGCAAACCAGAATGTTTAACATTTAAACCAGCAAAAAAAAAAAAAAAAAAATCTATCCAATCTAAAGCAGCAAGAGAGAAAAGAAGCATAAAGTGTGTAGTTCCATGAAAACTATGGAAAGAAATGATTGAAATAAGTACTTACAGTACAATAAATTATATTAAATATAAAATCCACCAATTAAAAAACAAGACCCAATAATAAGTTATCTAAAAAAGAATATTCAACAGACACAGAAAGGCTGAAAATAAAAGATGAGGAAAAGTATTAGATTCTGTTTGGGATGATGAAAATTTTTGGAAATAGATGGTGATGGCTGTTCAACATTGTGAATGTAATTAATGCCACAGAATTGTTAAAATGGCAAATGTTTTACACATTTTACTAAAATAAAAAAGTTAAAAAAAGACCCCAAAAAAGTGTTTAAAAAACATGAGCCAAAAGAAAGAAGGGTGGAAATCTTAATATTTGACAAAATAGAGTTTATGGAGAGGTCCCCAGGTGGCATACCTCCCCTTAAACTCTATTTCGTCAAATATTAAGATTCCTCCCTTCTTTCTTCAAAAAAGAGCATTCTATATTGCTGTCAATAAGTTGTACACCTGTAAAAAGTTGAATTGACAAAAATTATGTGGTAGACTAAAGCACAATAAAAAAAAATTGTGTGATATATTTACAATAGCAACAGAAAAAAAGAGCAGCTGCTGAGCCTGCTTATATACAACCAAACACCTCATGGGATTTGCTTTCTTGGTTTGGAGGTTTAGGATTGTGTTTTCATGCAACATCCTAGTTAATTAGCCTAATATCGTGTTTAGTGCTTCTGTTCTACCGCCTAGTTCGTTGAGTGGTGCCTCGGGTCTTAAAAGCTTGCAAGAGGTCATGCAAGGTACAATAATTGGTCCCTATTCACCTGGAGCAACAGAGGAAGAAAGAGAGTCAGGAAGAGGAAATGGATGTGTGGCTAATTGCCTCCATGAACGACTGCCCTCTCAGCCATGAACTGGATGAGTGCCCAGCTACCATTACTGAACATTTTGATCAAAGATTCTATGGAAGAATCCTGGTCAAAAGGGGGAAAATGCAGAATAGAATTTAAAATTCTCATGGAATCCAGATTTTCTGGAGCCATAGTGGCTGGATGAATCCCCGAAACGATTGCCATGAGATAATCTTTAACTCTTAAACCAAAAATATTCCCTGAAGTCTTCTTAAAACCAAACAATATTTAGCTTAACTAGTAAAGAATGTCTGCCTTGAACACTGTGCACTTTTAAGATCTATCTGTAGGGGATCAAGTTGACATCAGCAACTCGAAAGATTAGATAGGAACTTAGGGGGCACTGAGTTTATGTTAATGAAGGTGGAACATCAGAAATGGAGGGTGAGAATGGTTGCACAACTTGAAGAATGTGATCAATGTCACTGAATTGTACATGTAGAAACTGTTGAATTGTTGTATGTACTGCTGTGTATATTCTTAACAACAAAAAAAAATAATTTTTTTAAAAAAGAACATTATATGTTGATAAAAGGAACAATTGAGCTAGAAGATATAACCACCAAAAACATGTATGCAATTAACAATACAGTCTCAAATATATAAAGGAACAACTGAAAAAACTGCTAGGAGAAATGGGTCATCAACTTGTAAAGATTTTAACACACCCCTTTCAAAAATTGACAGATCAAGCAGACATAAAATATATATATTGAAAATCTGAATAATATAAATAATGAGGTATCAGGTATATACATCCAAGAAATGGTCTAATAGTAGTTACTAGGTTAAATCACATGCAAATGTCAATATTTGACTTTTTTTGACCTATAAAAATGGCAGTTTCATATTATACAATCTGTACAGTTGTAGACTGTTGACAAATTAGTTAATGTATATAAAATAACTAGCACAGTGCCTAATTCAGTGTCCTTTGGTCTTTAGTCTACTGAGAGTAATTGTCTCAGTTGTTGCTGTTGCTATGTGCCATCAAGTCAATTCTGACTCATAGCAACCCTAATAGGACAGAGTAGAACTCCCCCATAGGGTTTCCAAGGAGCGGCTGGTGGACTTGAACTGCTGACCTTTTGGCTAGCAGCCGAGTTCTTAACCACTAATATCTCAATTACTGGTTACCATAAATTAATACAGTACAACACGACTGTAATTGGATAAGTGAGATCCAGAGAATCCAGTCATGTGAAATATAAAGTCATGTTTTTTGTACAGTTAATAATAAAATGACCAGTGCAGTCTGCACAGCTAGCTAGTGAGGAATTCTGGGAGTTCCGCTGCCCTACCTAAATTCCTGCCCATCTCAGCTGTGATTTGATGCCACCTGGTGGCAGTGGTTTGCTCTAACTTAGATATTAAACCAAACCAAAACCCATTGCCATTGAGTCGATTCCAACTCATAGCAACCTTAAAACGACAGAGTAGCACTGCCCCATAGGGTTTCCAAGGAGTGGCTGGTGGATTCGAACTGCCGACCTTTTGGTTAGCAGCTGGGCTCTAAACCACTGTGCCACCAGGACTCCAGAAATTTAGATATTATTGGGCACAAATCTGAATCCAGAGGTAGTTTGGATAGCATCCTTGTTTCTAGGAATCTCCCAGTTAGTTTGCAGGTTTCAGAAATTCAGCTGGGAAAATACTGAGGACCAGGGGCTCACCCTTCACCTCTTTTTCTGAAACAAGTTTATCTGTATTCCCCTACCTTCACAGCCTTGCCCTCCACTCCAAGACCCATATCCCCAGCCTAGCAACAACCACAATAACCTCTGCCCCTTCCCTGTTCTCAAACAGGGGCTAGACAGGGAATGGGAGCCAGTTGCCAATTCAACATTATATCTAAAAGTATATTTTTGATAAGTACATTATCAAGAGGTTTTATTGTACTTATCAAGTATCTCTTGAATACTTGACAACATAGTAGCATTATATTTTTTATTCAGAGTCTTTGATTACTGGTAATGTCTCTGGTTAACTATAAAAGACCTTTATCAGTTTGAGACTAATTGAAATTCAAGCAGGAAAAAAGGGAAGACATGTAAAGATGAAAACTTCTATCCAGAGAATATTAACCCTATTACATGAATGCCATGGAATTTAAAATTAACAGTTGCCTTTTGTGGATGATTTCTTGTTGCCCAGCAGGCTCAGAAATAGTCACTATCTTGGGGGACATCTAGGTCAACTGGCATATCATAGTCCATAAAGACAATGTCCTACATCCTACATTGGTGAGTAGTAACTGGGGACTTAAAAGCTTGCTAGTGGCCATCTAAAATACAACTATTGGTCTCTTCCCGTCCAGAGCAAAGAAGACTGAAGAAAATCAAAGACTCAAGGAAACAATTAGTTCAAAGGACTAATGGACCACATGAACCACAGCCTCCATTAGCCAGAGACCAGAAGAACTAGATAATGCTCGGCTACCACTAACAGACTGCTCTGATTGGGATCACAATAGGACGTCCTGGACAGAGTAGGAGAAAAATGTAGAACAAAATAAAAAAGACTAGACTCACTGGTCTGATAGAGACTGGTGGAACACCCAAGACTATGGCCCTTAGACACCCTTCAAACCTGGAAATGAACCCACTCCTGTAGTTCACCTTTCAACCAAACAATAGACAGGCCTATAAAGTGAACGAAACATCATTTCATGAGAAACATGCTTCTCAGCACCATCAACCATACCAGACCAAAAGGGCAGCATTTGCCCAAAAACAAAGTTCAGAAGGCAGGAAGGGGCCAGAAAGGTGGGCAAATGGAAACAGGAACCCAGAGAGGAAGTGGGTAGAGTGCCATCACATTGAGGGGATTGCAACTAATGTAACAAAACAAAATGTGTATAAATTATTGAATGGGAAACTAATTTGCTGTGTAAACTTTCACCCAAACCACAATAAAATGTTCCAAAAAAAACTACTGTCTTCTTTGTTAAATTTCTCAGTATGTTGAAGCACTTTTTCTTTCCTTGCATAAACATGTGGCCCTGCTCTAGTGTCCTTAGGTGTTCCCCTTAAATACACAAACTGGGCCCCATGGAAATTGCATTGAAGTGCAAGACTGGAAAGGGGGTGATGGTCAGTTAGTGGTTAAGTTTCTATCCCCGTCTATCCCTCTTCCTGGCATCATCCCAATTCTGAGTTACCCCTGGGTCACTAACACAGAGATCTGAGAGACCAGCAATGCTAAGAGTGGCAGGGCTGGCGTTTTTGGATCAGGATCTTCTTGACTTGTGCCAGCCACAGGTCACGTTTGTTCCTGATGAAATAGTCAAGCACCAAGCTGAGTATCAGGTTTGGGTGCTGGAAGTACATGATGCTATGATTTGTGGCACAGACCAGAGGAAGGCCTCAATCTGGCCACTACCTATCTTTCTAGCCTTACCTTTTATTTCTTCCTTCCCTTAGCTCGATATTTGACTCAGAAGGGCTATTTATAGTTTTCCAAATATGGCCTGCATTTTCCTGCCTCTGCTGCTGCCCACAGTTTTCCCGGCTCAGAATGGCTTTGGCCCATGGCCCAGAGTCTCACTCGTCCTTCCTTCAGGCTCACAGGACAACCCCTTCCTCCACAAGGCCTTCCTGATCACTTCCAGCCTGCCGCCCCACACCTACTCTGGTGCCACCTTCCACTTTATATTACAGTGTCAGGGTTCATGATTGATTCCATGTCAGACTGAAAGCTCTCTGAGGACAGGGACTTGCTTATTCGTTTGTTAATTTCTCAAAGAACTCAAAGCTCTGCAATCGTAGGCGCTCAATAAATATTTGTTTAATTTTAAAAGCTTTTGTCACATTAAAGCTGGTCATACCATCTTCCAAAAGGTCTCACCTTCTCCAGCCCACCGCCTGCTCAGCCCTACATTTAGGCACTGGTGGTCTCGCCGACCTCTCTCTACAATTGATACGAGCCAGATCCTGTCACTGCATAAACTCTTAGAGAACGTAGGCATTGGGAAATATATTTGCTTACTCCAGCCTAAACTTGATATCCCTTTGCCACCTGAAGTAGTTGACTTACCTACTGTCAAGGCTGAATAAAGGCAGTTGCAGCAAATACGTTTACTTGCTGAACAATAGTGTTACAACAGGCATCTCATGAAGAATTTGCATTGCTATTGAAGCAGTCCCTTTTATGTGTCTTAATTTTTTATATTTAAATATTATTAAATCATTGGATATCAACTTGATGGAACGTATTTTATTATATATACCGTTTGAAGTCTTCACCGTCCCTACAAAGAGAGTTCAGGAAATACCAAGTGTTTGAGTCTTGAAGAATTATAATGAGTCATGTCTTTCCCCAAGCCACCATTCATATTCCACTTATTTCTGCTGATGCTATTACTTTCCTTTAAAAAAAAAAAAAGTTTTCAATATTTTTGGAGGAAAGGAACTCAAAACTTCCCTAATTTCTTTTTTTAATTGTATTTTTGGTGAAAATATACACAGAAAACCCACTCCCATTCAACAATTTCTATACATAATGTTCAGTGACATCGATTACATTCTTCACATTGTGTCAATATTCACATTATTTCCCTTCTAGTTGTTTGACTCCCATTGACTTAGTCTCAGTGTCCACCACCCTACCCCAACCCTTCTCATCTATGTTTTAGAGTAACTCTTGTCCATTTGGTTTCATATAGATAATTTTTTTAAAGAGTGAAGTACTCAAGGGTGACATTGTTTACTTTTTAAGCTAACCTGCTGTTTAGTTAAAAAGTGACTTCAGGGGATAGTTCCAGTTAAAGGTTTAAAGAGTATCTCAGGGTAATAGTCTCGAGGATTCCTCTAGTCTCAATGGGTCCAGTAAGTCTGGATTCTTTGAGAATTTGAAGTTCTTCTCCACATTTTTCTTGCTTTCTGTCAGGACCCATCTGTTGTGGCCCTGATCAGAATGTTCAGTAGTGGTAGCCAGGCACAAAACTTCCCTAATTTCTAATGTAAAATGTTTAAAGGGAAGAAACAGGTGAATGTGGCTTATTGGATTCCTCTGGCCCATTTTCTCTCAAACTCATACACTTGGGTTCCAAAGGGCAATTTTTCCTCTTTGCTCCATGCTGATTATGTAGGTCAGGAGGGTAATAAGGTTATTTATTTGAAGGATTTTCAGCTGGCATATTTCTAATATTCTTGCCCAACTCTTGACCACTCCAAACAGTATCACACTGAAACCAGCATCTCTCTCCCACCACCAAGGAAAATGATGAAACAAAGGTAATTTGAGTCTGAACTTTCCGCCCCCAAATTTATCCTCTTCCCAGAGCACAAAGGTTATATTGCTTTAGTCCTTTAAACCAGTAATGGCTCACTAATAACTTTTGTCCTTTCAACCAATGACGGCTCTGTAATAACTAGTATCATATGTTTAGTATTAATTCAGTGGAGGAAACTTCAAGGTGCTAAACTCCTTTTGGTGTAGCAATTTATTACATTTTTAAAAGATCTTATTATTGAATTTAGAAATCGCTCATGGCAGAATCGAGAAAACAAGGTACAGTGCTAATGAAAGTAAATGTTACATCATAACATATCATTAAGATGTTGTATGAGATACATATATATTACTGTGGAAAATGGAATATTGGATTAGTTGGCTGAATTGGGATTTCCTTCTGAAAAGATTTTTCTCATGCTTTCTTAGAGTTCACAGTGTAGAGAAATTCTGAAACACTTTTATAGGCAACCTTGGGTCAAATATGCTCAGTAAGTATGTGTGGTGGAAAATATTTTTGAGATATTAACCTATACTTTTATTCTCCTGGCATTTTCCCCTTTCCCTTTCCTGCCTCCAAGTAGATATTCAGTGTGGGTTTATTGTTTTGATGGAGGACGAGATGGGGCAGAAAGCTGGAATGGTCCTCAAGCTTTTGTTTCTAGAACTTAAGCCCCAGCGGGGAGAGGATTTGAGCTGTAGGCAAATGTCTTGAGCAGAAGCAGGACTTCGGGAGGCTCCTCTGGACCCTGGACTGGGTGGAGGGATGACAGGCCCGCTGCCTGGGCATTCAGCAACACTGCTGGGAGACAGGCTTGTCCCCAGAGAAGATGTGGCTGTGGCCTGGGTCCAGGCCCTGAGTCACAAACTGGAGGCCTGTAGGCTGGTTCTGACCTCCAGACAGGCTTTGTGTGGCCATGTGAATTTGTGTCACTCAGCATTAAAAACCAAGGCAATTCCACATTCAGATCCAGATGTCTGCTTCTCTTCAATAATTGGAAGATTTGGCCATACTGAGTTCAGTCTGTCCTGGCACCATATGGCTGTCTGCGTTAGATGAAGAATGAGCACTCCATTTTGCCACAGTCCCCACTGGTCCCTGCCTTGTCCCTGATGCTAAGGCCGAGGGGCAGTGACCACTCAGCATGACACTAGAACTGCTGTTTTTCATACAATAGATAAATGTTCCTCTTTGCCCAGGTTTTTTCCATTTAAGTAGGGAAACAAAAGATCGACTGAAGATGGCCAGTGTTGAAAAAAACATGGGCGTTAGTGTATTTCCTTGTGGAAGTAAAGAATGTTCTTATGTGTTTAATATGCATACTGCCAGCTTCACTCACGAACTCTCTTTGCCTGCTCCCTGTAGGCATCTGTAACACATAAGTCTGTTCTGGGCAGCCTCACAAAGAGATGTCCATGTCCCCAGTCGGGCATGGCAGAGCTGCTGCCTGCAGGGCATGGTGAGCAGGATGATGGATGGCTGGCTCAGCAAGAACCATGTGGGCAGATGCCTGGAGGGCAGAGGTCCCTCAAGTCCCCCTGGACCCTGACATGACCCTGGGGGTGCAAGTGGGGCTCCAAAAGGATTGGGTTCAAAATAGAAAGTAAATAAAATAAAATAGTTATTTCATATACACAAATGTACGAACCAAAATTTGCGTCCACTACCTATGCTTTATCCCTGGCTTGTTTATTTAGCCCAGGGCACATGTGATGGAAGCTACTAGAACCTGTCCTGGAGAATGACTGCAGGACTCATTGTTCCTCTTTTCCTTAAGGGTAGGGTGAGGAGGATGGACATTAGAATTGTGATTTGGGGACTGTCACAGATAATACTTGCATATTTTAGAATTACATGGTGGTATTTTATTTTATTTTTTTAACTTTCTTACGGAGTTTGAATTTAAAGTGGTGTTCTGTGGGTCTCTTCCAGATAGCATTGAAGGTGTTCATACAAACCTTTGTGCTCTTGCTGCTAAACTAGAGTTATTGCGGGTTTTTCCCCATTGTATAAATGAAAAACAAAATCAAAACCCTACCTGTTATGTGCCTGGGCTAGTTATTTCAGCAGTTCACTCACCTCATTTATAACCAATAAAAATAACAGCTGCCGTTTATTGAACACTAACCTATGCCAGCCACTGTACTAGCACTACACATAACTGCCCTGTTTTTAACCACCCTGTGGGGCGGTATTAACCTATGCTGTCAACAAGGAAATGGAAGCTAAAAGCTTAAGCAGCTTCCTAAGGTCTCACACTTAGTAAGTGTTGGAGCCTGGATTCAAATCCAGGTCTGTCTGACTTCACAACCCCTGCTCTATACAGCTAGCAAGTACAACAGTATTTATTACCATCACCCACCATATGCAGGATGAGGACAGGGCTGCAGGGATGGAGAGATGAGTGTAAATGGCCCAGCCTGCAATGAGCACCAAAGTTTAGTCACATTCCTTAAAAACAAAAGGGAAGGCAGATTCCTACAGTGACAGAGGTTGATCTCAAGCATCCTTGGAGTTGTGCTATGTTTCCAAAAGTCACCTTGTCAGCAGAACAGTCACTCTGGGACCAGTGCTTCTGGGACATTAGAACCAAGTCCAATCAACTACGCTAGTCTTTTTCCACCAAATGTGTATGCTTTTTAAAAGAGAAGATTTGGCTGTGTGGTTTTGTCATCAACCACATCAGAGCTCTCCTTAATAAGCAGCACTGGCACCAAGCCACCCAGGAAGGGCTGGCCTTGTCCCCTATGCAGACGTGAATGGCTGCCCTCAGTTCAAACCTTAGCCCCTGGTCCAGTCAGCTGGAGTGTCCAGTGCATGTGACATAGTCACAGCAAGGAAGAACTGCTTGGGAGACTTACCTCAGAAGGCAACAGGAAGGATGACACACATTCTGAGGCTTCCTGGAGTCCAGTACAAGAGCATGACAGAAGATATGGATAAACAGTACAACCAAGTACTACCAGTTAGGCTGAGGTAAGGGTTGTCTACTTGAAATGTATAGAAGAGAACACAGCAAGGTGCCCCACTACCTCTGAAGGGGAACCAAACCTGTTATTGTTGAGTCGATCCCATCTCACAGTGAAATCTATATGGAAGCCAACTGCCACGTCGTTCTCCCACGGAGCGGCTAGTGGGTTTGAACCACCGACCTTTCATTTAGCAGCTGAGCTCTTAACGACTGAGCCACCAGGGTTCCTTCCTGGTGGGGACGGGGGATGGCAAATATCTCGCAATGGAGAAAACATTTGGCTGATCCTTTTGAATATGAGTTGACCAGGGGATTCCAGGGACACCTTGAGCAAAGGCAGAGGTTAAAAATGCTCAGCATGAGCAGAAGGAGTGCTTAGTCCTTTATGTCTTAGAGTGGAATCAAATTTTCTGGAAGGGGAAGATTAATCTATTCTGGTCGGCACTACTGATGCTTTGAACAATTAAATTGGGAAACAACTAGGCTTAATGGGGAAAAAGCCAAAGAATTAGTACTTAGGATACAATGCAAGCCATGCCAATTCCCAGCCATGAATCTGGAGCCTGGCATAGTGCCTGACACATATTAGATAGACAGATAGGTAGAGAGAGAGAGAGATGCTGTCGAGTTGTCTCTGACTCATGGTAACCTTATGTACAACAGAATGAAATACTGCCTAGGCCTGTGTCATCCTCGTGATCGCTGGCATGTTCAAGTCCATCATTGCAGCTACTGTGTCACTCCATCGCTGGCCCTCTGTTTCACCAAACGTGATGTCCTCCTCCAGCAATTGATCTCTCCCAGTGACGTGTCTAAAACAAGCAAGTTGGACAGTATTCTGTTGTGATCCATTGGGTTTTCATTCCCTGATTTTTGGAAGTAGATCACCAGGCCTTGCTTCCTATTCTGTCTGTCTGGAAGCGCCACTGAAACCTGCCCAACATGGGTGATCCTGCTGGTATTTGAAATACCAATGACATAGCTTCCAGCATCACAGCAATACGCAAGCCACCACAGTACAACAAACTGACAGATGAGTGGCACATATTAGGCTGTGATAATTATTTGTTAAATGAAGGAATGAATTACAAATCATGTAATATCTCCAGACACCATTTTCTTCATCTGTCTAAAAACGGGCCGGATTGTCACGGGAAGGTGATATACCTGTTCTGCCTCTCTCAGTCTGTGATCAAGGGCATACAGGAGATGGCAAAAGGTGAGAACACTATGTGAAGAGGAAGGCAGGAAGGCACTTCATAGCTGTGTGATATTATTACTCCAGAGTTGGTGTGGTATGGTGATGGAGTGCTAGATTGTGGGAATATCTGGCATCTGGCCCAGTGAATTAGCTGCCTGCCTCTAGGCCATTCCTTGCCCTGGTGGTGCATTGAGCGGCCCTGCTCTTAACCGTTGACCCTTTGTTTCTTCATCTATAAAAAGGGGGAAAGGAATGGAACATATGTTTTCTAACAACAGTTCATTTATTCCTTCAGCCGACATTTGTTGAGACTCCACTATGTCCCAGGCACAGTGCCAGGCACTTGGAGATACAGTGGGCAAGCATGGTACTGTTCTCCAGGAATTTGCATTCTAGTTGGGGAGACAGGCAAATAAATCGACAATTACAGTTACTGTAAGCAGAGTCTCTATGACAGGGAAAGAACAAGGTGTCGTGAAGTGCAGAGCACAGGCTTCTAACTCAGACTTGGGGCACATGAAGGAAATGATGTGAAGCACAAACCTTGTATATTTCAATTCTTGGTGGATTCTGATTTTTTTTTTAATCTGTTTGCCCTTTGGTCAGAATAATATAAAAAGAGGAACCCAAAAAACATTTCTGCAAAGGAGAGTGCCAGACTAGGAGTAAGAAAGCCAAGGTGCCTCTTGGACAAGCAACCCTTCCTTTTTGCCTCAATTTCCTTTTGATAGAATTGAGCAGCTGACATCTATTATTTCTGAAGCCCTAGTGTGCCACGAAGGAGCCCTAGGTGGCACAAATAGTTTGTGCTCAACTGCTAACTGAAAGGTTGGAGGTTTGAACCCAGCCAGAGGTGCCTCAGAAGAAAGGCCTGGTGATCTGCTTCATAACCATGAAAACCCTGTGGAGCACGTTTCTACTGTGCAACACATGGGGTCATCATGAGTCAAATCAACTTGACAGCAATTGGGTTTTTTAAGTGTGCTGTGATTCTATGGAAATCCTTAGATGTATTCACATTTATCTCTTAAAATACTTGTGTTGACACTTCAGAAGCTTAAGGTAAGGGGACCATGGATTCTGTAGACAAATGCCATATTTATGTTTGGAGCATAATTACCACGATATCCTTCTCGTCTTCTTTCTCTGTTTAAGTCATACAAACTATGTAGAGAAAGGGGGGTTGGTGATATGAGTAAATCCAGGCCCTCACACCAACTGCCTTTTGTCCTCTTGGCATGACTTTCAGCTACTTTAATGTCACTTTTGCTCCTTGACCCTTTCAAGACCCAATTATTTTCTGCTTTGAATTTTTTTTGGATACCATGTGTGTCCATTATGGAAGCATGCTGAGTCATGGAGTGTGTTTAAATTTTTGGTTGGTAATATGGATTTTGGAGCCCCGGTGGTACAGTGGTTAAGAGCTCGGCTGCTAACCAAAAGGTCAGCATTTCGAATCCACCAGCCACGCCTCAGAAACTCTATGAGAGAGTTCTGTTCTGTCCTATAGGTCGCTATGAGTCGGAATCGACTTGGCGGCAACTGGTTTGTTTGGTTTTGGAACATGGATTTTGAGAAATATTACCTGGTACTACGTGGTTACCACAGAACTTTTAAGGTTCTCAAATCCCATAATTAGTGGTTGCCCGTCTGTACCACTGGACCTTGGTTGCTGATGTTTTTCATGGTGTCTTCCATTAGGTTACATGGGGAACCTCTAGTTTTCCAAATATGACACAAAAAACCAAACCAAACCCACCAGGGCTCCCTAACTGTCACACCAAAAAAAAAAAAAACACATCTGTTTTGACTCATATCACACAAGAAGCCATAAATAATATGCTTACAAGGCTTATCTAGGGGTACAAAAGCCAAAAGAGACAAAATTTTACCCAGTCACACCTCCTGGTTGCACTACTTCACTTGCAAGCCTCAAAGCTCAGCTATTTTGCTTCAGCTAATGTTTCATGGCTCCCTGGTGGCACAGTGGTTAAGATTTACGGCTGCTAACCGAAAGGTTGGCACTTCAAATCCACCAACCGCTCCTTGGAACCCTATGGGGCGTTCTACTCTGTCTTATAGGGTCACTATGAGTTGGAATGAACTCGAGGGCAATGGGTTTGGTTTTTTGTTGTTGTTGTTTAACATTTCTTTCACCCTTCGTCATTATGCAAGTCCCTACTAGGGGGCAGTAAATACTTTCAGTGGTAAATGTGTACTTCCAAAGAACTTGAGAGCCAGCAAAAGTGGGTGGTATACATATGTACCATGGGTCATGAAAGGGTTAAGCCATGGCAACCACTCTGTTTTTAATCTGTGGGAGAGGGAAAAGGTTACCAAAGCAATAGATGCTCATGGTGGGGTGGGGGGAGGAACACCAAACATTACACAAATGAATAATGTGAAAAAGTAAAAGCCCCTTCTCTCTACCATTTTAACCTCAGGTGTAACCACTGTTACCCTGTATTTTCCAGACATTTTTCTATTCACATGCAAATATATGTACTATATTTTTTTCTTATGAAAATGGAATTACACTATATATAGATACGCAATTTTCTCCTTTTACTTAACAATATATCATAGACATTCTTCTCTATTCATAAAAAAGAGTACCTTTCTTCTTTCCAAAGGCTACATAGTATGCCACAGTTTGTATCATTATCATTTTATTTAATATTTTCCAAGTTCAGGTTCTCTCTAGTTTTTTTGCTATCACCAATAATCCTGCAATGAACAGCTTTGTACATGTGTCCTTGATTGAGTTTTTCTCCAGGATGGATTGCTAGAAGTGGAATTACTGGATCTCGGGTCATTATCATAAGGTGTTCCATTTTACAGAGATTTTTGGCAAGCCAAATAAGACTAATTTTAAAAAAGAAGGAAAAAGATAAACCATTTGGTTTGGAGAGTCTTTTGATGCACATCATGAAAGAATTTTGTAGAAATCGATCAATTACTAGAGCAGTATATGTCAATTTTTTCTTCTTTTTAATGGACCCTGATTGGCTGGAAAGCCAGCCTCCACTTGCACCTTCTGCCAGCCTGTCACTGCAGCTGTGTGATCAGCCGTAAGGACTCTGACTGCAGGCCCGTGGGCTCCCCTCTGGGTGCCGGGCTCTGGTGGTTGCAGTGCCTCCAGCCAGCACTCTAGGCTCAGAATGAACTACAGCTTAGAGTGGCATTTGTTTTCTCAAGGGCTTGAAATTGAGAGTATGATTGCAGCAGTTTTCACTCTCCCTAATATTTCTTTTTGCAGAACCCTGTTGTGCAAGCCAGACATTCAACTAAAATCAGATCCTAATGGTTGTGTTGGGTGCTTAAAATCTCAAGCTGATATAAATTATTTAATAGTCCTCCTCCGCATAAGGAAAACTGCCCAGCACAAATTCTCTGTAGCTTTTCATTCAAAACCTCATTTTTTCACATTGGGTGGTGTGTCATTTACCTGCTCCCAATTCCATGAGAGGTGTATTTTTTCAGCACACAGGGGTTAAACTCAACTCCCCTCACCCAGCTTCCCCGAAACCATCAGTTTTTGCAAATTATTTTGTGAGGCATGTCTTTCAGTAGGTCCAATTTAATAAAGTTAATACAAGCTCCCTGCCCCCTTCCCCCTCCCCGCTTCCCCCTTTTCTTCCCTCTTACTTTGCTGTTGAGTATTCACGGAATCTGGATCTGCCAACTACTTCGGTTTGAAGTTGAAGACTTGGCAAAATTATACATCCAGCAGGCAAGAAATAAAGTGGAACTGTCTCACAAGTAACAGTAAAATCTGTTGCGTTGTTTTAAGACTTGACTACTGAAAAAAAAGTCTTACCAAATATTGTCTTGGCAACTATAAATATATTTAGCAATGATAAAAACTTTTCAAGTAAAAGATATCCGAAACCTAATGTCTGTCTGCCATTCTTAATTATATACATCGATATTATATGCATCCCACGATCCATTAAATGCTGCGTAATTTTCCATTTGAGTTTTTACCTTTAGTGTTTTATGTGAGACATTATCTAGCCTCTGGGCCAAGTAATCAATTTTCCCCTTGCTGCATTTTACTCAGGTAAAATTAAAAATGGGTTCTTTGGATTAGTTGCAGCAGCTCTAATTTGAAATACTGAAAAATGCTTTTTCAATGAAATTTCGAATCAAGCAGATTTCTAAAACTCGGTTGTTTTTTTTTTTCTTTCAGATCTTTATGCACATCTTTGTGAACCATGAACAGTCACTCCCATTAAGGTCTTAAGATTGTTTTAGGCAGCAATTTTGTATTTTTTATATTTCACTTCTTTCCCCATCTTATGTTTATTCGTATTTTTCCATAAGGCATTATTTTTATCAAATAACATGATTTTAGAACTATTACTTTTTAAAAGTTTCTAAAATTAGATATAACTATCTCAGTGCATTTATTTTCACCTTTATGCACCATCTTCCTCTTCATCTTTTTAAAAACAAAAACCCACATCTATATACAAAACCATTTGAAGGTAGGTAGTTTCCTTTCCTAAATAGCAATGACTTCCATTTTTTAAAAAAGTAACTTATTTGAAACCAACAGCTTACTTTGTCAAGTAAATTCATCCAGTTATGCAAATCTAAGATAGGTATTTTGACAATAATGCCTAAGGTCAGTCTGTAGTTTCCTCAAGAGCTGGTGTTTTGAAGCCAGCTATATCAGCTAAGCCTGGCAGCTCGCCTTGGATGGTATTTATTAATAAAACAATTGTATTTGACAAAATCTTTGGTTTCAAACAGTTTGAACACAGAAATTTTATTTTCTATCATTTTATTATTTAGTTTCTATTGCCTTAAATGCCTGAGTTATCACTGTGAATGATTGGCTAAAAATATATCCATTCACAACATACATCTAATCTCCGCTTTCTAAAAAATTAGCAAGGCCCTTTTACATTTTTAAACCACTTCAGCAAAGTGATTTAAATGCAAAGTGGCTTAAATGCTTCTTTTAACTGTTCCTAATTCTTCTACTGGGTAATCCTAGAAAACTGAACTAATGAAATGCAACTTCTTTTTTCATTCTAATTATAGCTGTCACATTAAATTGAAGGTGAGGATAAAACTGATGGATCTGTAAACTAAGTCATGCGATGTACTGCATCACACGTGTTATTTAATGCGCGAGTGTGAAAGTCAAGTTTCAGGCAGAAATCGAAGTGCCTCTACTCAGTCATCTGAGAATGTATAAATTAACAATTCTCCCCCAAGTGGTCCTCCTCCCTTCCTCCCTACTTTAAATGTACATAGGGCGACCCAAGCCTTTTGAATGGGAAGGGCTGCTATCTCGGCCCCATTCTTTTCATCATCCTGTTGTGAATGACACTGAGCACGTTTAGATTCTTTTATAAAGGAGCCCCTGGATGCAGGGCTCGGTCGTCCCGGCTGCTTGCTAATTTTGCATAGTAATTAGTACTGACTTTTCCAAGTCTGCAATCCAAATTCAGCTGGAGAATGTACCCCTTAGTTCCTCAAAGGTCTTAGATAACTGTCTTTTGATTTCAAACTCGAAGGGGAGGAACGTGGAAAATTACTAAATTCCCAGTTGAAGTGGTCTGGTTGATCCCAATCTATACGATGATCCCAAACTGTATGTTAACTCAATCCCGTACCACGGCTGGGCAACAAGGAGCCAGCATATGCCTTCTTTTTAAATCGATTCTACCTATTCACTGACCGCGCGGGGCTGGCCACATGGTCCTCTCTTGCAGCCAGTCAGCTGTGAGCAGCAGATGGGATCATTTGCATTTTTTTCTTTTTATACTTTCTTCGATCAGCAAATTAAAGGGTTTTTAAAAAATTTATATTCTCAATGTTTGCCTGAAATATAAACGTGGCTTCACTAGTGAAGTTGGCTTCACTGACCGCCCCCTTCAAGTTACTTAAATCACCCGCCCCCTCTCAAATCACTGAGTCTTGAGAAAATGCCCGAAGTGTAGTTTTCATATTTATCAACTTTGAATCCACAGTCCGGGAGTTAGGAGCAGAAAAAAACAGCCTTTATTCAGTTGGTGACTCGTTTTTCTATTTTAAGCGCTCGAGATCCCGTGGGTTTGTGCTTGGCGTGTGGGTTTGTGAGCGCGCGCGCTTCTGAATTATCTCGCTTCGCAGCCTCAAACCTCAAAACTTCGTGTCACAAGTAGAAAGCAGATTTTTAGCTTTTAAGCTTACAACAGAGGGCGGCCACCCTGCTGGGGGAGTGGCCACAGGCAGCGCTCCCAGCGCCAGGGTCGCTCCCTCACGGCCCGCCAGACTCCATGCCGGCTTGGCGGGACCGAGGGGCCACCCGGGCCCCCGAGCACCGATGTCTTTGTGCCGAGCGCGGCGCGGGAAGACCCGCCCGGGGGCCAGAGCCACGGCCGAAATGCCAAAAATGCGGGAGAGGCGCGGGCGCTAGGGGAGGAGACGCCCTGCACAATCTCCGTCCCGCGAAAAAAAAAAAGTAGAAAAAAAAGCTTTTCGGGTCAAACTCCTCGGGCCTGAGAAACCACGTTTTAGAGAATACTCGCGAGGGTAGAAGGCACTGCGCACTGGAGACGGTTTCCCGGCCCTGCCCGTGCGCGCCGTGGGTGCGCGGCCGCGGTCCCAGCCCGGGGCAGCCGGCAAGGGCCCACGTGGAGCGGCGCGCTCGGCGCCCGAGTCCCCGGAGTGTGCGCCCGAGCTCCCCGCCGCGGCCGTTCACGCCCGAGCGCCGCCGCTGGTCCCGCGTGTGCCCCGCTGAGGGGGAGGGGCGGCCGGGGGGTGGGGGCGGAGGGGTTGTGGTTCCACTGCAGCGGGGGCTCCTGTGTCCTTGTGCGGAAATGACACACGGAGTCCCGTCACGTCACGCGAGAGCGCAGCGCACGGACACACACAAAGAGAGGGGAAAATACACGGCGCCGCCGCCCCCAGCAACTCCCCGGGCCGCCCGGCCAAGACCTCCGCGCGAGGCCCCCACTCCCCGGCCCCGCGCCCCCACCCCCCACGTGGCGCCCAAACTCGGCGCTGGCCCGCTCTGCAAAGTACAGAACTCGCGTCCCAGGTAAGTGCGGAGCGGAGAAAGCCGGCCGCGCGGCAGCCGCGGCGGCGACTCCGGGGCAGACGGACGGGAGAGTGGCTGCAACATCCATGCCGGGGTGGGGGCGGGCGCAGGGGAGGGGAAGCGAAGGGGGGCTGCCCTGAGCGCGCTTGCCGGGAGGAGCGCCCACCCCCGCGCAGGGCCGAGCTGCCGGAGCGGGTGGCGGGAGTCCACGGGCTCACCGCGCCCATTGTGCCGCGCGCCCCTTTGTGCCCGCTCGGAACGCGGAGGCTCCATGGCGTTCCAAGGAGCACGCACGCCGCGCGGGGGCGGGGAGGGACGCGTAGTGGAACGGTTCGCGCCGCCGCCGTCGCCGCCCGCCCCACTCGCGCCGGCTTTGCACCCCCCCGCCGGGCGCCGCGATGAAGCGGCCGGACCTCCGGAAGGCTGTGCGGAGTCCGCGGTGGGCTCGGCGCTCCTGCTTGGCCGGGCTGCGGCGGGGGAAGGCTAAGCGTGTGGAAGGGGGTGTCAGAGCAGGAGCAGGGGGCGGGGACTGGAGGCAGATGCCGTGCGAGGAGCGGGAGGCCGGAGGAGCCGCCGCTTGGAGGACGCTGCCGCCGGTGTCTGCAAATGGAGCGAGTCAGGCCCGCGGCGGCGGCCGGGAGCGGAGAGGCGCGGACCCCGCCGCCAGGGGGCGCAGCGCTCCTTCCCCGGCGGTTCCACGGCGCGGTTCGCGGTTCCCGCTGCCCGGGAGCTGGGGGCGGGCCCGGCGCCTTGGGTGTGCACCTCCGGCTGGCGCGAGGCCTTCTCTGCCGGCCGCAGAGCTGGAGCCTGGGGCACTTGCAGCTCCTCGTGACTGCCCCCTTCCCCCTTTGATTGTAAACGTTATTTCCCACGCAGACTTTGCTCCTGCCTTACCAGCGAATTGTACTGCAACGCTTTTTCGGTCCCTACGTGCCGAGGCACATATACATATATATGAATTTTTTTTTAAATTTATAAGGTGTTTTTACAGAGGTAAGACCGTTTGATTGTTCAGGTGGCCTATCTGGAAGAATTTTGCACGCAAAGGCTATCCAGAGAGAGTTTGCAGGACCAGGCTAAGCACTTCAGAATCGAAAACCTTCAACCCCACCTTCTAAAGTAACTGGAATGTTTAACTGCGAAGCCAAGTGCTACAGGGCAACGCATAGAGTGCCAAAAAGCTACAGCCGAAAGAAACTGAGGCAAGGAAACCCCCAGGTGTGAGCCCCCAGGCGTGAGCCCCTAGGCTAGCTTTGTATGTAAACTGGAGGGGTGGAGGAGATTCTTTTGTTAGCCCTCCTCCTGTTCCTCCGGGCAGTTTGTTTTTCTGTTTTTCTAGCCATCCATCCCAAGTTTTGGGTTTTATGTCAGCTTCCGGCCAACCTTGAGATTTGGGAAGATTTTGTATCTTTTTCGCAGTTTTACATTCCCGGGAACAAACCTCCTGTCGTATAATTTAGTAGATGCTCAGTAAACATTTGCTACGTGAATGGAGAGATGGAGAGAGCGTCTTGGATGTGGAGGAGAAAAGTGGATCAGCATTTCAGTTCCTGCTAGTGGGTTAGCTGGTGTGCACATCCCACAGATTAAGCTAGAGCCTTTAAAAATGTGTCACATAAAAACTTCTGCCACTGACTGTGGGTTTTATCAGAGATGCCATCTTCTTGCTGTAGAAGTCGTTCAACAGAAAAGTGTTACGTGCTCCCTCTCTCAAGTACTAGTAACAGCAGAACCGAGAGGGGTCAGTTAATACCCAGCTGACAGGACAGTCTTCATCCCAGTAATCTAAATAAAGTGTGCTACTTTACCACATTTTCTTCATGCACTCCATCTAGTCACTTCTTGGCTCCCAAGCACTCCTTATGTGAGCACATAAATGGCAGAATGTCTGATACCGAAAAGGAAAATTGCAATGAAAGACAGAGGTTTGAGTAGGTGAATTTAATTTCCTGCAGGCATGTCCCACCTGCCAGTTTTTAGAATTTCCTAAGAGGCCCCTAAAGCAATGAGGAAGGAACCAACAAGCTTTTATGAGTTGACACCATGATGAAAGTTGTGGGATGTGCTTAAATGCCTCAAATTATATAATGTAGAAACACATGAAGGTGCTAACCAATCAGCAAAAATAATTTGGTGTTTATTTTTAGCGTATGGGAGGTTGGGGTGTAGTGTTTTTTTCTGGTAGTTTGTTTTGAGGACGAGTGATGAATTATGGTTGCTATCCTTATTCATTGTACCCATTATTGGCTAGAGTAAGTTTGGGAGAATTATTTGTAGAATTAATCTTTGGAATGATGGAAGTTTTCCGTATCCTCTCCTTGGTGGTTTCATGAATGTATGCTACCGGGTGTCTGTGAGTTGGAATCTACTCAATGGCAGTGGTTTTTTTTTTTTTTTGTACACATGTTAACATTCATAGAACTGTACCCATAAAAAACCTGTTGCCGTCAAGTCGATTCCGACTCATAGGGAATCTATAGAACAGAGTAGAAGTGTCCCATAGGGTTTCCAAGGCTGTAATCTTTACGGAAGCCGACAACCACATGTTTCTCCTGTGGGGCGGCTGCTGGGTTTGAACCACCAACCTTTCAGTTAGTAGCCAGGTGCTTAACCACTGCACCACCAGGGCTGTGCACCCACAAAAACTAAATTTTCACTATATGATAATTAAAAAAAATAAAATTTAAAATCAGAAAAAAATGCACATGCCAAAAAATTGATATTTTATATACTTTTGAGCATCATCTTGCTCTCCCTGTTTCTTTCCCCCTCTAGACTTGACAAGTGCTGTTCTTCTTCTGATGCTTCAGCATCTCTTGCTACGTCATTGTTTCTGCCCAGAGCTCCTGTGGTTTCTGGAGTTTGCTGCCACATGTGACCTGCATATGCCAGGCTAAGAGCTCTCTATGCTAGCGCCAGACCTTCAGTGCACTGAACAGGAGAGAACCAAAGACCAAACCCATTGCTGTCGAGTCCATTGCGACTCATAGTGGCGGTTAGTGCCCGGCATGTTACTCTGTGAATGACTTCTACAGACTACTGTTTTAGAGCTGAGGTTTTTTTCAACAGCTCGCCTGATAGCATGTCCTACCTCCATTTTTTCCCCTCCCTCCTTTTTTAATCTAATTCGAAAGATGTATTTAAGTCTGCCTTCGTAAATTTTTTGTTTTCCTCCAATAGCCACCTCTCCTCTTATCTGATTTTCAGGGAAAATCACTGGCCAGTGAAACAAACTTGCATCAGTATTAATAGGGGCATTGATTGCTCTGTTGAATAAATCATTTATCGACCCTCTCTTTTATGCTGTTGGTTTGATCATGGAGCTGAAGGGAGGAGCAGTCTACACCAGACTGTGCCCCAAACTCTAATTAGCTCATGGGGTCACAAGACAAAGCCCTTGAAAAAGTGAGAAGTACAGAGGAAACTCAGCTTGTATCTCCTAGGAAAATTAGTCACCGTTGTCCAGTCAGTCACATGAGTGGGATGGGAATGTGCTGCCCCTCCGTTTTACCTTGAGCCCTGGTTTCCAGATGCCAAGGTTAAAAATACAAGCTCCTCCTCCTATTGATGTCTAAGGAGGAAGGGCTTTATGAGATCAGGGAGCGCTTAATAAGTAGGACCCCTTAGCTGAGGAAGACATCACATTTAGTCAGACTCAGAAAACAGCGTCCGAAAGGTAAGACGCCAGATCACAGGCAGGCAGAGTTGTGTGGTTGTACTTCCCTGCATGCTGAAGGATGAGGCTGTGCTCTGACTGAGTAACGAAGGCAGCTGCAATTACAGCTTTACGAGAACCCGGGGGAAATTGCCCTGGTTTTTGTGAGGACTGGTATGCTTCAAAATGCGTTTGCAGATGTGTCTAAAAATAAAAACAAATTGCGAACATGCCCTGAAAGTCCCATGGGCAGAACGCCACTGCCAAGAGGGCCTGGTTCTGAGATCCCGAGGCTCTCAGGCGTTCTGTAAACCCAGAGACCCAGCCTCAAAAGAACATGGCATGGGAACATTCTTCCTGTCCTTTAGGAGAGCACTTTACTTGATTTCACACATGCCTCAGTTTGTTTCTTTTATATGAAAAGTTACTAAACTTTTTTTTAAAGCTTTAAGCCATTTTATTTAATTTTGCAGTTATTTTTTAACATTCACTATTAAAATGCACTTTAAAAATGTATTTTTAAAAATGCTTTGTAATTGTTAACCTTTACTGAGTGCTGTGTACCAGGCACTTTTTTTCCTTTGCAATCGTCACAAAATCCCTGTGATGTTAAGCAGATGTGTTCAGCTCCATTTTACAGATGTGACAACCAAGACTTAGATGGATAAGCAACTTGCCCAGGGCTAGAAGCTAAACATAGGTGGAACCAGAGTTTTAACCCAGTTCTTTGTGGCGCTAAGGAGTCCCTGAAACAAACAAACAAAAAAACAAACCCATTGCCATCAAGTCAATTCCAGCTTCCCTGGGTGGTGCATAGAGTTAAGCACTCGGCTGCTAACCAAAAAGTGGTTCTAGTCTACCCAGAGGCACCTTGGAAGAAAGGTCTGACAATCTACTTCCAAAAAATCGGCCATTGAAAACCCTATGGAGCATAGTTCTACTCTAACACACGTGGGGTTGCCATGAGTAAGAATCGACTCAGTGGCATCTGGTTTTTGTTCTGGTATGTGGCTGTAAAGTTCAATAGGAAATTCGGTTTTTTTCCGAATCAGCTGCACTATTCTAAACCTTGGCCGAGCGATGGCCAATTTGGCTAGTTGACCGGCTCATGTGGTCTGAGCCCAGCCCACAGATGGGTGCTCAATAAGAAGGGACAAAGAGCAAAGCCGGGGCAGTCATGCCCCATTCTCCAGTCCCAGTTCTCCTTGGCGGACTGGGATGAGACCGGCACACCAGAGGTCTACCCCACTCCTTTCCGCCTTTCCAGTCTCTGCAGATCATTCAGTGAGGCTCAGACCCTCTGGCATGAACAGTAGCTGCTGTCCTTTTGTATATTTTATTTTTAAACATGAATGCTGACCTGCACAGAGTCGTGAAATCGAATCATAACCATGTGGCGGTTGTGAAAAGGACGGAGTAAGGTTTAGGTCTTAGTTAAGCCGTTTAAATCTTTGAGTTTGTTTTATTCGTAACACCTTAAAAATGGTCTGAGCATATTACCTCTGCTTGACCTTTTGTATGTGACTCTTGCTCCCGTTGTCTCTGGTTCCAATCACATTCCTTTTCTGGGACTCATATTCTCAAGGAGAGTTTGCATCACCTGACATTTGGAAACACATCTGGGAGGGGGAGTAGAGGGCAAACCAGTGAAATGGGGGGAGGGGCTGCCATGGCCAGGTTTTCCTGACCTATGGGGCAGAATTCTTGAGTCAGCTGGCTGGGATTTGAACCTCGAGATTTCAGGAAGCTCTCTAAGTCAGAGTCGACTCTACGTCAACGGGTTTGGTTTGGTTTGAAGGACTTCCCGTTTCTGGGCCTGCTGCTTGTCCTGTGTGACTCTAGGCCAGCCCACAAGCCTCTGGTGGCTGTGATTAGTCTCTGCTCTTCTCACAAGACAGGGACACACACACACGCACACGCACACGTGTTCCAGACCCATCTGCTCTCTGATAGAAAAAGTGATAGGTATCAATGGCTGCTCCCAGCTGCCAGTGGGCAGTCCCTGAGAACTTTTTCCTTTGGAAACCTGTAGGGCAGTTAGGGAGGGGACCAATGATCCTTAAAGGGCGATGGGCTTTGCTAAGGAATTTACATACCAGCTGCCCCCTCCTTACGTTACTTGTGACATCATCTTGCATCCTGGTTCTTAATGAGGAGAATTTTCTCTTGCCTGACTCCTTAACTACCCACTTTTAATCAGTGACCTCATCGCGCTTCTTCCTTTTTCTGTGGTTTGGCCTGTCCTCAACTCCCCAGACCTCCTTCATTTCCCTCTCCCCTCCACTGCCTTCCTCTGTCTTATCCCCACTTTCCTTGCGCTGTTGCTTCATCCTGGAGCAGGCCATGCGTTGCCCACTTTGGCCTGGCTTTGAGGTGTTGGGGAAGGAGGCCTCCAGGTGCCTGTCAGGATGTATCCCGGAGTGCTCAGGGACAAGAGAACCCTGAAGAAATTACCACATTTAACATTCTGCCATCATCTAGAAACCCAGCAAGCTGGATATTTACACACTGTCAAATTACTAAGCCTCTCTCTAGACCATTATTTTCCCCAGCCAGCTACCAAACCCCCCTAAATGACCTTCACCTCAGCTTCTGGCTTCCATTCCTGATCCAGAAAACTTGGTCTGGGTTTTTTTTTTTTTCCCCTCCCATGAACTTGGCTCATTTTGAAAAATAATGGAAGTATCAGTCAAATACATTGATAGAGCCCTATGATGTGCCCACCAGGAAATGACATGTCCTTAGTTTTCAAAATAGATCTTTTCACTTTCTCATTTACACGTGGCTGTGTGAGCTGAGACTTTTTTTCTGATCTTCACCTCTGCCCATACTGAGGAGCAATAATGAAGGGACAGTTATGAAGTGAAGGTCATCACTGATTTGCCATTTGTTCTATTGTTTCTTAGAGCATCAGTATTTGAAATATTTAAAGGGGAGAATATGATTTTACAAATAGTTTTTGTTTTTTTAAATACATTTTTAAATTGTGGTAAATGTATCGGTGACAAAAACATTTGACATTTCAATAGTCTTCACATGTACAGTTTAATGACATTATGTTCATCATGTTGTTACAAACATTCTTCAGTTTGTTGCTATTTGTGGATATAACTTTGAAAGTGAACTGGCTTCGCAGTAAAGATTATTGTAAAGTAAGAACTTTTTATTTTTAAACATTTCTTTTTATTATCAAAGAATTGCAAGCTCACTGTAGAATATTTGGAAACTACAGGAAAATGTAAAGAAAAAAATCATCCATAATCTTCTTAATTGGAGGTAATTAGCATTTTGGCATATTTCATTCCAGCTGCTTTATGGCATTTTTTAATTACATAGTTGAGGTATCCCCAGTGAACTTTGAAGTATGTTGTTATTGACTGGGTAGCCCTGCAATGAACAAGTGATTTTGAATCTTTACACATAATTTAATGCTCAGCTCTTTCTGTCAATAGAGGTTTTGAAGTCATATGTTGAGAAAATGTGTAGAAGTTGTCTTCCTAATTTGTGTAGTGGAAATAACAATAATGATCAAAGGCAATCTTAATCCAGCTCACATTTGGTTTATTGTCTCTTATGTTCTCAGCAGCTTGTTGTGGAAATGGAGTGGATGTCATCAGTAATGGAGCCCTGATGGCCTAGTGGTTAAGAGCTCAGCTGCTAACCAGAAGGTTAGCAGTTCGAATCCACTAGCTGATCCTTAGAAACCCTATGGGGTAGTTCTTCTCTGTACTGTGGGGTCACTAAGAGTTGGAATCGACTTGACGGCAGCGAGTTTGGTTTTCTGTTTGTTCTATCAGTAATTAATAATGGCTAATGGTTAGGGGAGCCATCCCTGGGTAGTGCAAATGTTTTACGTGCTTGGCTGCTAACTGAAAGGTTGGAAGTGTGAGTCCACCCAGAGGTGCCTTGGAAGAAAGGCCTGGTCGTCTACTTCTAAAAAAATCAGTTATTGAAAACCTATGGACCACAGTTCTACTCTGGCACACGTGAGGTCGCCATGAGCTGGAATCAACTCAAAGACATCTGGTAATGGTTGTGGGGCCTTACCCTTCACGCCTGTGCTTAATTAAGACTAACTGAAGTGAGAGACCTGGTGGCACAGTGGTTAAGAGCTCGGCTGCTAACCAAGAGGTCGGCAGTTCACCAGCTGCTCCTTGGAAACCCTATGGGGCAGTTCTTCTCTGTCCTGTAGGGTCGCTATGAGTCAGAATCAACTCGACAGCGGTGGCTTTGGGTTTTTCCCCTTTTTTTGAAAGTGAGGGAAGACTTTCTGGTTCTGGCTGTTTGCCTTTCTGGCCTTTGTGCATTGCTGCCACTGTATATCAGAAGTTTCAAGTGTGTGAGACTCTCTAGGTACAGAGAGCTTTGGTCATAGGTCTTTACAAGCTGAAAGCAATGAGGAAGATAAAGATATGTCCATTTTAGCATTGACAAAGTTATTTTCTAAGGAGATTTTTTCCCCTAGAATTTGCTTTGATTGTCTCCCCACCTCCCCCCAAAAAAGTCTGGTAGATACATGTTAGAATTTAAAATGATTTGCATCCAGATCATAAAATTCCAAACATGGTAGACTTCTGATAGCTGTGACATGCAGCCTGTGTTTACTAGATGTGAGTTATGGTTGTTATAGAAACCTTAATGTAATATCCTCTAACCTTGAGGTTCTGACTGCTGTCTCCTTCCTGTTACCTTTATCTTCCACTGTGACAGAAGATCCCAAAGTTCTGTCTTCATCCTCTAGGCACCCCCATCTATCCCTGTGTTAATTACAGTCCGGTTAAATAAGCTCTGGAGCCCTGGTGGCACAGTGGTTAAAAGCTATGACTGCTAACCAAAAGGTCGGCAGTTCAAATCCACCAGCTGCTCCTTGGAAACCCTATGGGGAAGTTCTACGCTGTCCTGTAGGGTGGCTGTGAGTTGGAATTGACTCAATGGCAACAGCTTGGGTTTGGTTTGGGTTAAATAAGCTCTAGGGTCAGCTGCTTCACTTCATAAACAACAGACCCGGTCATCATCCCCCCACCCCAACATCAGCACCTCCCCATCACACAGCAGGGAGGCTCCTGACTGGGATGACCTTGGGTGTGTTCCTAACCTTCCTGAATTTTGGGTCCCACACCTGTAAAATGAGGGTGCCGCTGTAGATGGTTTCTAAAGATCCCTTTCTGCTCTACACCTGTGCCTCAGGTTCCTCACTTATAAAATGGGAATAATAGGAATTTCTAACTTGTCAAGTTGTCAGGATTGAATAAATTTACTGTAAAGGTCTTAGCACAGCACTTTCCACACAGGAGGTGTGGGGCACCTCCCTTCGTGCCCTCCGCGCTGCCTGTGCTCCTGGGTACTGTTTCCCCTGACTAGAAGCCCATTAATGTGCACTCCTTGTTGGCTTTCAGCCCTTCTCTGTCTCATTTCCCCTTCAGTGATCTCCTACCAAAGAAACTACTCTGTTCAAATCCTTGTCTCAAAATCTGCTTTTGAGGGAACTCAGACTAAAATGAGAAATGATACAGAAATCCCCAGGATACACTAAGTAAAAAAAAAGCAAGGAACAGGGTTCTCAAACCTTTTAGTCTCAGACCCTCTTATACTCTTAATTATTGAAGAGCCTAAAAGCTTTTGCTTATGGGAGTTATATCTATCAATATTTACTGTGCTAAATATTAAAACTGAAAAAAAATTTTTTAAAAAGAGTAACAACAAACCCATTACAAGTTACATCAATAGCATTTCTTTATGAATGTTATTGGACCTCCAGGTCTCACTCTGTGCTACACAGACACCAGTAGGGCGAAAGCGAAGGAAGAAAACTTTATATGGTTGGCCAAGCAAAGGAGCACTCTGGGACCTGCCTCCCCAAGATGGCTCTGTGATCAGCAGGCACAGGGGTTTATGTATGGGGAGGAAACAGAGTAGTGGTGGGCTCTTCCTCAGGGCGTGTTCAGGAGCGTGGTCCATCAGGATTGGTGGACAGCTCCTGTGATGATGCCGACTTCATCAGTCCGCACAGTTGCACTGAGGCCTCAATGGAGAGAAAATGGCAGCTTAGCTCCTCCCAGCCATCATCCAGAGCTCCTCCCAACCACTATGCAGCGGCTGCACGTCTCATGAAAAGTAACTATTTTTAAAATAATTAACAGAAAGAGTGGCATTGTTTACATTTTTGAAAATTTCATTGTCTGGCTTAATAGAAGACAGCTGGATATCCATATCTGCTTCTGTATTAAGTCTGTTGTGAAATCATATATAGTTTCTGGAGAACTCTCCTGCACACCTGTGAGAAAATGAGAGTAGAAAAGGCAATTACATCTCAGTGTTATTATGAAAATAGTTTTGATCTTGTGGACTCCTGAAAGGCTCTCAGATGTACTGATAAACCCGCTCTCTCTCAAAAAAAGAAAAAAGGCCCTTTTTTTAGCATGTTTTGATTTCCGTAGTGTAAATACAACTCCCACTGTAGCCAAAATTTCAAGCTACTAAGTAGACTCCCCCACCCCCAGAACACGTTGGGCATTTCTCAAGCTGAAAAAAAACTGAAGAAAAAATTCAAGCCTAGAGTTGCAGTATTGAAGGATTACACAGGGAAAATATTAACTGACGCAGGAATCATCAGAAGAAGATGGAAAGAATACACAGAGTCACTGTACTAAAAAGAATTAGTCAACGTTCAACCATTTCAGGAGGGTAGCATATGATCAAGAACCGATGGTACTGAAGAAAGAAGACTAAGCTGCACTGAAGGCATTGATGAGAAACAAGACTCCAGGAATTGACAATACCAATTGGGATGTCTTTACAAATGGATGCAGTGTTGGAGGTGCTCACTTGTATGTGCCAGGAAATTTGGAAGACAGCTACCTGGCCAACCGACTGGAAGAGATCCATATTTGTGCCCATTCCAAAGAAAGGTGACCCAACAGAGTGCAGAAATTATCAAACAATATCATTAATATCACATACAAGTAAAATTTTGCTGAAGATCATTCAGAAGCAGTTGAAACAGAACATTGACAGGGAACTGCCAGAAATTTAAGGCAGATTCAGAAGAGGATGTGGAACGAGGGATATCATTGCTGATGTCAGATGGTTCTTGGCTGAAAGCAAAGAATACCAGAAAGATGTTTACCTGTGTTTCATTGACTGTGCAGAAGCATTCGATTGTGTGGATCATAACAAATTATGGATAACATTGCGAAGAATGGGAATTCCATGAGGAACCTGTACATAGACCAAGAGACAGTCATTCGAATAGGACAAGGGGATACTGTGTGGTTTAAAATCAGGAAAGCTGTGTCAGAGTTGTATCCTTTCATCATACTTATTCAATGTGTATGCTGAGCAAATAATTCAAGAAGCTGGACTATATGAAGAAAAACGGCATCAGGATTGGAGGAAGACTCATTAACAACCTGCAATATGCAGATGACACAACCTTGCTTGGTGAAAGTGAAGAGGACTTGAAGCACTTCCTGGTGAAGATCAAAGACTATAGCCTTCAGTATGGATTATACCTCAACATAAAGACAACAAAAATCCTCACAGCTGGACCAGTAAGCAACATCATGATGAATGGAGAAAAGATTGAAGTTGTCAAGGATTTCATTTCACTTGGCTCCACAATCAACACTCATGGAAGCAGCAGTCAAGAAATCAGACGACGCATTGCATTGGGCAAATCTGCTGCAAAAGACCTCTCGAAAGTGTTAAAAGGCAGAGATATCACTTTAAGGACTAAGCTGTGCCTGACCCAAGCCATGGTGTTTTCAGCCACCTCCTAAGCATGTGAAAGCTGGACAATGAATAAGAAAAGACGGAAGAAGAATTGATGCCTTTAAATTAGGTGTTGGCAAAGAATATTGAATATACCGTGGGCTTCCAGAAGAACGAACAGATCTGCCTTGTGAGAAGTACAACCAGAATGCTCCTTAGAAGCAAGGATGTTGAGACGTCTCACATACTTTGGATACGTTATCAGGAGGGACCAGTCCCTATGTTGTCTAGTGGAAACCCCAGGTTCTGCTCTTGGTGACTTGTTACAGCCAATAAAGAAGAGGCCAAGGTGGGAGATTAAGGAAAGGAGCAATCGGGGTTGCTGCCTCCAAGACTGCTCGCAGGCAGCTTGGGGAGGTGGGCTGTTACGGAGAGCAGACAAGGAAATGCAAATTCATCATGAATATTCACGATTGACCTTCAAGCAGGCACTCAGAGCTTGGGGATGACTATGCGTTTTCTCTACACAAGGGTTCAGTTCCCCCGGATGGAGATCAGTTTTCCTTCATTAGCATGTTAAGTCTCCACCCAGAAGCGGGGTGCTTATATGTATTTTTTGATTAATGAGCTGATAGGTCACTTGAAGTGTTAAGATGGCATAGAAAACCTGCTAGAACTGGCTGAGGCCCGCTATGGCTGTTCTGTGGTTATCTTGTCAAGGACAATTTCAGAAGAATGTGCAGCTTATTCTGCTTGTTGTAGGAGGATAAGCCAGATCAGGTGTCCCTTAGAAGGGTTGGGCTCTGAGGTTGCCTGCCTTACCTGGAGAAGGACATCATGCTTTAAAGTAGAGGGTCAGTGAAAAAGAGGAAGACCCTCAATGAGATGGGTTGACACAGGGACTGCAACAGTGAGCTCAAGCATAACAACGATTGTGAGGATGGCACAGGACCAGACAGTATTTCTTTCTGTTGTACACAGGGTCTCTATGAGTCAGAATGGACTCAATGGCACCTAACAACAACAATTAGATTTCACTAGTGGTGTAGCTGGGAAGAGATACACACAATTGATGCAAGCTAGTGTCAGGAGCTCTGGCATACTACTTTTTGTGGTCTGCACTTTGAGAACCATTGATATAGAATATTTCTGGAAGAACACACAAGAAAAAACATGTTTGCCTCTAAGAGTGTAACTGGGTAACTGGAGGACTGTGAACTTTCTACCTTTTGAACCTTGTTCTATGTGCATGCATTTCCTGGTTTCAAAACAAAACAAAGCATCTTAAGCATCTTTCCTTCTTGTTCATTTCAACTCTAAAATATAAGTTGACCTGTAGTTTGCAAGTCTTCCCAGCTTTTCTGTTTCTTTGTGATACCTCTTAGAAGTGCTTCTTCCTGACCCCAGTAGCTGGTCCTTACTCCTCACCTCCTTGTCTTTCCTCACAGACTTTCTTCCCTCCTAGGTGTCCATTCCTGCCCCAGCCAGGTGCACACTCATTCAGGATTCAGATTCATCAGTATTTCAGCATGAGGCACAGAGGTAGCCCCAAGCACTGCAAGTTACTGCATTTACATAGTCAATTTAAGCAACTTATCCTTTGTAATTTGATATTTGAGTCACTAAAGCATCTTGTTATTTCTGAGCTTTTGGGATTTCGCTCCCTTTTGTGCTTTTTGTAAACTGAAGGCTTTTCTGATGACATTCTAATCTTCCTCCACCCATGTGCCATGCATGGAAAATTGAACATTGTCCATCTCTCTCTAAGCAGGTTAGAGACTAGGAGACATTTTAATAAAATATATATACATATGTGTATTCTCCTACAAGCTCTGCAGCATTCAAAACTTTTTTTTTTTTGTATGAATGACAGTCACTTTGCCTGAGGCTCCCTAAACTATTTGGTTTAAAAAAAAAAAATTTTTCTTTTGGCATATTAAATTAGTCATTGGAGACTGGTCCTGTTTGAGAGTCACCTTCTGATAGGTAGTCAGTGTCTTGAAATTGGTTGGGTCCTGTTTGAGAGTCACCTTCTGATAGGTAGTCACTGTCTTGAAATTGGTTGCATTTTAACTAGAGACAGCAGCAAGCTGATACACAGGTCTTGTTTATACAAGTCTCCTTTGTTTAAATCTTCCCCTGGCTTGGTAAGGAGTTTCTGAGGGACATGCAACAGCCACCAAACTGATTTTCAAGGACAATGTTGATGAATAGTTAGACTATCCCCCAGTTCCAGGGTTTATGGCAAGAGGAATGACAAGGTTTCAAAAAGAAGAGAATGTTAAATTGAGAAATTCTGTGAAGTCCAACAGGCAAAGGAAAATGTAATCCTAGCAGCCTTTGAAAAGGAGGCTGGTAGGAGCTGCCGTAATTCCTACAGAACCTACAGTTATGTAAGTGAAAAGAATTTCTGTGGCATGCTTGGCGTCTGGAGCTGTGTCCACCCACAATGAAACGTGGCATGGAGCTGTGGACCCTCATCCAGGCAGATGACCAGGAAATGGAAGTGGCAACATGGTACCCACTCCCTTCTCCACAGCCGTGGTGCCTTTGATGTGCTGTGGCCAGGTCTCCTCAGGATTGCAGGAAAGTGGCCCACATGCTCCTCTTGTAGAAACTTCTCAGTACTGTGGGTCAGGGTCTGTTTATTAGCACGGAGCAGACTGGTTTTCCAGGAGTCAAAGGAGGCTTGGGTTCTCCAGCTACTGTCTGAGGACCCCTGTGCCCATCCGAAGAACCTTCACAGAATTCTGTTGTTTCCTCTCCTGGCTGACGGGAGGTATAGACAGTCTTGGTTTGAATCCTGGTTTCCCATTTAATAGCAGTGGGACACTGGGCAAGTTACGTGCCCACAGTTTCCTTACTGGTAAAATTGGGATTAAAATACCTCAGGGTTAAATGGAGGCACGTGTGAAGTGCCCAGCCCAGTCGGTGCCTGTTGCTGGGCTGCAGATGTTACTGAGGACCCTCTCCTCCCTCCCTACCACAACAGCCAGATGTAGTGGGTATTTCAGGCCTTGCACATGGGAAATTCTCAAGCTTCCCAGTAAGAGTGGTTTATTTGCTGGCTGGAGGAAAGGGTTCCACCATACTGTGATCTGGGTTACCAGTTGATGTTGAGTTGGTTCCAACTCATGGTAACCCCATGTGTGTCAGAGTAGAACTGTGCTCCACAGAGTTTTCAGTGGCTGATTTTTTAGAAGTGGATCACCAGGTCTTCTGAGGCACCTCTGCTGGACTCGAACTGCCAACCTTTTGGTTAGCCGAGCCTGTCAGCCGTTTTCTTCACCCAGGGACTCCATGATCTGGGTTTCTTCTTTGGCAGTCTTGCACCTGTCATTAGTCTATAAATGAACATGAAAACGTACTCTGGGCGTCTTGAATGCCCAGGAATCTGGCAGCCCCTCCTGCCCCCTCCCCCTGGCTTTCTTTCTCTGGCTTTCCTCCTACCCACAGGTGGCTCAGGTGTGTGCTCTTCCCTCATCATCTTCTGACGTGACTCACTGGGGGTTCAGAATTCAGGTGCTAAATTGCCTGCTGTCGAGTCACGTGGTGGTTTTTCAGAAAATACCCTTCCTACTCACCAAGTCACATTCCTGGCAGAGACTGCACCCAGCAGTCTTGACTCAGGGCCCTGCTGTCAGCCCCAGTTGGCCCCAGGCTGCCTCCCTGTGCCAGGCTACTCATTATGTGAAGTGTCCGCCAGGGAAGATGGTTGGGAGGGTGTAAAATTAGATAAATATGCTGTCCTTGCTCAGCACTTGTGGTTTGCTCTACTGTGCCTTTTCATCGATTCCTGTTTTCTTTTCCTCCTAGTGTTCTCTCATCCTTTGACTGCTCTGGAGCCCTGGTGACTCAGTGGTTAAGCGCTCAGCTGCTAACTGAAATGTAGGCAGTTCAAACCCACGTAGTGGCTCTGCGGAAGAAAGATGTGGCAGTCTGCTTCCGTAAAGAGTACAGCCTTGGAAACCCCACGGGGCAGTTCTACTCTGTCCTCCAGGGTCACTTGAGTCAGAACCGACTCTTTGGCAACAGGTTTGTTTTTCGGTTTTTGAATGCTAGGTCTTAGTCTGAGTCTTTGTAGGTTTTCTTTCACCGTGACCCGTCTCCCCAAAGCAAACCACCCCCTTCTCCTTGCTTTCCTGCCTTTGTTTTCCAGAATGTAGTTCGTCTCCAGTAGCCCTCCATGCATCCCTCCCATCTCTTTGCCGCTTCTCACCTCTGCCCTTGGTTTGTGGGTATGTGACAGTGTGGCAGGGTTTCCAAGGGCTGTTTGGCAAGCACGGACGTTCGGATGAAGCCGACGGTATGTTTCCTTACGTGGTCCTAGACTGTGCTGGGATACAGGAGGCCCAAATTTCTGCCAGGCATTGCCGGCGTTCCTGTCTGAAAAGAGCACTAATGTCTACCTGCCTGCCTGCACTTCCACCCAGAGACACCCAGGTCAGGTGCTGGTTGTCACATGCAAGGTTTATCCCCTTGAAATACAATGGGAGGAGTTGCAAAATTCACCTCTGGTGAAATAGTTCTTGGACCTTTGAAATTGACTTTTATTTATTTTCTTTCAATGTCACCTTGAGTGTTAGTTTTTCAGGTAAGAGATGGTTTGGTGAGTGGGAATTATTTTCAGTTGATTTTAGTTTCTTACTCAGTTATCTGAAAATTAGAAATAAACCAAACCTGTTGCCATCAAGTCGATTCTGAGTCACAGCAACCCTATAGGACAGAGAAGAACTACCTCATAGGGTTTCCAAAGAGCGGCCGGCAGATTCGAACTGCTGACCTTTTGGTTAGCAGCCGAGCTCTTAAACACTGCACCACCAGGGCTGTAAAGTTAGTAATACAGGCATGAAAAGAACTGTGCCTGTCTCAGGATTATTGTGATGCACTGAATATGGTGCTTCACATCATAAACGCTCTCTAAGTGTTGGCTGTTATTATGAAATTTAGATTCTGCTTTGATTGTGTGCGTAGATCATCTATACACACTCTCTGGCTTGACTGGCTGTTGAAAATGTACCACTCCGGCATCTGGGGTCTTAAAAGCTAGCAAGCGGCCATCTAAGATGCATCAGTTGGTCCCAACAACCTGCAGTAAAGGAGAATGAAGAATACCAAAGACACAAGGAAAGTATTAGCCCAAGAGACAGAAAGGGCCAGATAAACCGGAGACTTCATCAGCCTGAGACCAGAAGAATTAGATGGTGCCTGGCTACCACCGGTGACCACTCTGACAGGGAACACAACAGAGAGTCCCTGATGGAGCAGGAGAAAAGTGGGGTGCAGAACTCAAATTCTAGTAAAAAGACCAGACTTAATGGTCTGAGACTGGAGGAACCCCAGAAAGCATGGCCCCTGGACTCTCTGTCAACCCAACACTAAAACCATCCCCAAGGCCAGCTCTTCAGACAAAGATTGGACTGGTCTGTGGGATATAAAACGATACTCTTGAGTGTGCTTCTTAGTTCAAGTAGATACATGAGACTAAACGGGCAGCTTCTGTCCGTAGGTGAGATGAGGCAGAGAGGGTTAGGTGCTGGTTGAATAGATCTGGGAAATCAGGGTGGAAAGGAGGAGTGTGCTGTCACAGTACAGGGAGAGCAGTTGGGGTCACATAACAGTATATGTATAAATTTTTGTATGAGAGACTGACTTGAATTGTAAATTTTACTTAAACTACAACAATAAAAATAAATTGAAGGAAAATGTACCACTCCATGGCTACTTGGTAAATAGTTTACTGAACATTTTAGATGGCTTCTCTCTGCCTTATGGCAATTTTCTAAGGGATACTCCTTTGCTGCTCTCCCTGATCCTTAACGAAACAGGAAACTGGGTTTTGCAGCCAACTTAATCAGTTATGGGAACCAGAAAGCCCCAAGGTCAACAGTAAAGGCCGTTAGGTACTTTCTGTCCCTCCGTATCCGTGTGTGATTGGTTCCAGGAACCCCGCAGATACCAAAATTTGTGGATGCTCAAGTCCTTAAATAAAATGGCATAGTATTTGCATATAACTTATGCGCATCCCCCTGTATACTTTAAATCATTGCTAGGTTACTTATATACCTAATACAATGTAAATGCTATGTAAATAGTTGTTATTCAGTACTGTATTGTTTAGGGGATAATGACAAGACTTGGTGAACAATGCCCAGGCAATGAGTGCTAGAGAAAGACTGAGGATCTGTGAAATGGTAGGAGGCTGCAGCAGGGTATGCCTACACAGCACTTCATTCTCATGGATTCAGTGTAGTGCTCGGCACACAGCGAATTCAAGTTTTGCTTTTTGGAACTTTCTTTTCATCCCCCCCGAATATTTTCAGTCCGGGGTTAGTTGAATTTGCCTATGTGGAACCCATGGATACGGAGGGCTGACTGTGTATTCTTTTCTAGATGTTGCTACCTCATTTTTATTTTACACACTGTGTATGTATGTATGCACTTTATGTGACTTGGGGAATCTCAAAGAGTTAATGGTATGTTTCACCATGGTGTCATTCTGGCTGGGGCAATGGCAGTTTGCCCACCTCTATACTGGCCCTTGCAGCCCATAACAGAGCACCACCACTCTCTTCCCGCCTCATTTTTCTCATCAGTAAAAATAACCCTGGATGGTGCAAACAGTTAATGCGCTCATTGCTAAACAAAAGGTTGATGGTTTGAATCCTCCCAGAGGTATCTCAGAAGAAAAACCTGGTGATCTACTTATGAAAAATCAGCTGTTGAAAACCCTATGGAGCACAGTTCTATTTTGACACACATGGGGTTGCCATGAGTGGGAATCGACTTGATGGAAACTGGTTGGTTGGTTGGACCAGATTGTGTGGAGCTCTAAAAGTCTAACACTTTAAAACCCGCAGTGCCATTTTCTCCTCATTGCTCAGGGGCTGCAAATGAAGGAAGGGCTAGACTAGCGCTATCCAATAGAAATATAATGCAAGCCACATATATGATTTTAAATTTTCTAGTCGTCACATTAAAAAAAAAGAAACAGGTAAAATTTTTTTTAATACTGTATTTTATTTAGCCTTATATATCCAGAACATTGTCATTTCAACATGTAATCAATATGAAAATGATGAATGAGATATTTTACATTTTCTTTGTTTATGCTTAGTACCTCTCCATTGAGACTAGCTGCATTTCAAGTGCTAAATAGCCAAATGGGTAATGGCTACTGTACTGGGCAGTGCAGGTCTCTTAGGATCACCTGGAGTCCGAAGACCTCAACTCCAGTCTGCTGGTATCCATAGCCTCCATCCTTATTTAGCCTTTTCATTTTGTGGCTGAAATTGATAAAGCTGAGACTCAAAAGAGATCATTCAAACTGGAGTCTTTTGTGTGCATGTGTGATGGTAAATATATAGGTATCAAAACATTTGCCATTTCAGCATTCTTCACGCGTACAATTCAGTGACATTAATTATGTTTGTCATGTTTTTCAAGCATCACCATTATCCATTTCCAGATTTTTCCCTCACTCTTAACAGAAGCTCAGTGTCCAAACTGGGGTCCTTTGTAAGACTTGATTTTTCTCATATAACGTTCTACTTGTTCTGTGAGTGGCTCTCAGTCGCTGCGTTAAGCCATGTTCTACCCACATAGTCTTGGAGAAGGGCTCCCAGCAGGCATACCCAATGCCTGGCTTCTAAGCACAGACACAGGTATAAGGATGTGTATTTCCAGTGTCACAGAGCAGAATCTGCTTAACCTTCTGTTGCCCAGAGCTGGAGTGGGAAGGGGAAGTAAATTTCTCTGTGGGTAGGGAAAATTAAGAAGTAAATCATGACTTTGTCTTCGTCTTTTCATTTAGTGGCATAGAAGATGAACTCAACTGAATTCAGTGAAGATGTAGAAGAAGGTAAAGAAACAAGCCTATTTTTAGAAATGTTTTAATTTAATATTAATAATTGAGTAACGCATTCACGTAGTACAAAAATATAAAAAGGTATATAAGGAAAAGTTCCCATCCCCCTCCACCCAAAGACCTGTAATAAGCATCTTATGTATCTTTTCAAGGTTGCTTTTAAAAGGCATCATTTAAAAGATAATATTTATTTTTCTTCCTACAACTACCTTCCCCCCAAAAAAGACGTTAAGGGCAGTTTTGAACGAAATATTCTTGGAACATGATTTTATTGTATAGCACTAGTGTGGCAAGATAAAAATTGCCATATTGGAAAGTGCAGTTCTGTTGTGACTAGACTATTATCTGAGTGATAATGTCAAAGGGCAGCACACAGACAGCCTCTTGCTCAGGGATGCTGCCAACCTCAGAGTACCTGGTAGCCCCGGTTTCCCGCTGAGCTCTGTGTTTTCTCTGCCACAGTTCTAAAGAATAACGCCGTGAAAGTGGAGACAGAGACCGAAGATGCTGCCTTGGACTGCTCAGTGAACTCCAGGTCTTCTGAGAAGCACCCGCTGGACAGTGCCTTCACTGCCCTCCAGGACTCCAGCAAGCGGAAGCAGCTGGGCAGCGATGGCCATCCAGACCCTGTCCCCAGCGTGAAGAGGAGGCGACTGATACCTGAGGTGAGGGCCCAGCCCCTCTTGCTGTTTGCTTGGGCTCTAACCCCCTCTGATTAGATGTCAGATCTCTCTCTACTCTTGGCCATCTGGGCAGCTGTTAAACCTTGGGCATGAGAAGGCTTTCGTTTAAGCTGTCCTTTCTCTGGCTTAAGTTTCTGGAAGGTATCTTTAGCTAGAATTAATGTCTATATCTGGATTCCTTGTGGGGTATAGGGAGTCTTCATAACGCAACTGCTTTTGATCTCCTTGTTTTGCTTTGCTCCACAGGAAAAGCAAAAAACCTGTTGACAGCAGGGACTGTCAAACCTCTGCTTGCATCACTTTTGCTAATGTCCCATTGGTCAAAGCAAATCACATGGCCAAACCTAGACTCGGGTGGAAAAATAGACTCCATCTCTTGATGATAGGAGCAACAAAGGCATATTGCAAAGAGGTATTCATACAAGGATGGGAGGAATTATTGTGGCCATTTTGATAAACAACTCACCACAGTTAGGAACAGGAAGCTCTGTCAACAAGAAGGATCTCTGATTATATGTAGGCTGTGGTGTGACCTTTGTGGAGAACCTGAGGTAGCCTCATTGACTCATTTCACAGTGGTGTCACTCTTCAACCTTTTGTTCAGTAAACTTTTGTTGTCATAGGATCATAAAGAAGGGAACATCTTTAGGTTCTTCTGATTTATATTTTAGTTGAATTCTTCAGTACATAAAGCAGGTCAGTATAGATCTGGCATTGGGCTAGATCTCCATCAAGGTTTCTGGTGGAGAGATTTTCCAGAGTATCACACAAATGGTGTGAAGGTTGTAGATGTTCTTCATCTGCTCAGGCAGCAAGCTCTGTCAGCAGGAGCTTCAGGCATCAGCCAGGAATTCTGGTATGTGTGGAAAAAGGGGAACCAGAAAATATGTTTGAATATTTCTAATATGACTTGTCCAATCTACATATTCTAAAGTAGTCTCAAGATATATTGTTCAGTGAATTAGGTACAGAAGGTAGTTCCAACCTGTTAGATTTTGGAGTGGAAAAGACATGTGAAGTCCTAGATTTTACTTCGGGTGTTTTCTTAGCTTTTATTCATTTTCCTTAGTGTATACAAAGTAAGGTTGATATCCCTGCCCTCCTTCCTGTTCTGTAAAAAGAATGTATGTAAGTATAAACCTTTGGAAATTCTTGAGCTCCTTGTTGAAAGGTATCATGTGAATTCAAGGCAGCCTTTCCTTTTTGTTTTCCATGTAACATAGTTAAATTTTATTT
>NW_004443953.1:16046511-16072244 GCF_000243295.1 Trichechus manatus latirostris | reverse complement strand
AGTCCAGTCTAATCTTTGTCTGAAGAGTTGGCCTCGGGAATGGTTTTAGTGCTGGGTTGACAGAGTGCAGGGGCCATACTTTCTGGGGTTCCTTCAGTCTCAGTCAGACCATTCAGTCTGGTCTTTTTACTAGAATTTGAGTTCTGCACCCTGCTTTTCTACTGCTCCAGCAGGGACTCTCTGTTGTGTTCCCTGTCAGGGTGGTCATTGGTGGTAGCTGGGCACCATCTAGTTCTTCTGGTCTCAGGCTGTTGCAGTGGCTAGTTTACGTGGTCCTTTCTGTCTGTTGGGCAGGCTTTCCTTTTAAAAGTTTATGTAAGCTGATGTGTCAGTAAATCAGTAGTCTCAGAACCCCAAGGACTTCAGAACAATCCATCAGTTTTATGAAATTATACTATGTGTTGATTTTTCAAAATGGTGCTAGTCCTAAATTTAGAGTGAATAGTCTTTTATATTCTTCGCTCTGATTTTTCCCTGATCCTTCTTACACACATGGGGGCAAGGGTGGGGACATTGGGTGGGGGGTAGTATATGCTGCTTTCTTAAGCACTTTCATCACAGAGTAAGACTGGAAGAAGCAGGAGGCTGAAACCAGTGATAATCAGAAAAGTAGACAAGAAGTACATTAGCAGTTATTGAGTACCTACTCATTAAATAGCTCCATCCCATATGTTATTTCATTTAATCCATATAACAAACCAATGAGGAAGATTTGAATAAATAGCTCCACCAGAGAGATGAGCCAAGTGAAGCATATGAGTTAAAATAAAGTGCCAGGATGCTGCAGTGCGATGGATCACCTTTATATGGCCTTTCTGGCCATAGTCTTGTAACTCTGACCACATAACTGGGTGGGACTATGCAAATGAGATGCTTGTGGCCCACCAAGGGGACTGGATAGCTTGCTAATAGTGCAGATAAGGTGCATGCACCCTTGTAGGGGTGGGACCATGCAAATAAGATGTATGGAACCCTAACAAGGTGATCGGTCAGTTTTACCATCCTGCTAGGCTTAAAACGAGCCATACCAGAGGCGGAAAACGGAGACCTCACTACCACCAAGAAGAAGAGATGGGAGTGGAGCGCATCCTTTGGACTCAGGGTTCCTGCGCTGAGAACCTCCTAGACCCAGGAGACAGAGAGAGAAAGAGCTGTAACACCGGAGACAGCACAAGATGATAAGAAACAGTGTCAGAGAAATGGCAGCAGCAGAACCAGGAGACCAGTGCAAGATGGCTTCTTGGTCCATGGAGCAAGGTGGTTACAGTGGGTGTGCTGACCCACAGAGTGAGAGAGCTGAGAGCCTTTGGGCAGGAGGCTTCCTGGCGGAGTAGGGTACCTCCAGGCATTTGTTGGCGGAGCTAGGCTTGCCGACCCGCGATGGAGCAAGAGAGCTGAGCACCTTTGGGCAGGAGGCTTCTTAGGGGAGTAGGGTGCCCCCGGGCACTTATTGGTAGAGCTGAAGATCTTTGTAACATTGTCCGAGCAGGGCAGAGGCCGGACAGAGGGGCGGAGAGGCCAAGGGCCAGAGAGAGGCCTGCCTGCGGGTGTGGCTGAGAAGAGACTGTCCTCATTGAAGAACTGTATACTGCGTTGTAACCTGTTAATTCTCTAATAAACCCTATAACTGGGAGTATGGTCTGTGAGTTCTGTGTGGCCATTGCAAGGAACTGTCGAACCTGGCAGAGAAGTAGAAAGTGCCGTGGGAGGGACAGCTGGTGTAAGAATTAGTAAAAAGGTTAGAGAGAGAAGGTATGTCTGACTTTAGCCTCATAGGAATTAGCCTTGGGCTATTGATCTTGATTCTTCTTCCTCTTTGTGAAGTTAAACAAGGAGGTCTGATGCCATGCAGCGCCATTTTTACAGATGCCGTCAGAGCAGACTTGTTCCTGGTGTGAACTGTCAGGAGTGATTAGGCAGTCTACAGCCCCCTGATCCACATCCAGGGAGGTGATGCCCACCTTTTCTGATTTCCTCCTGCAGATATGGTAAATACCAGAACGAGCAGAGACTCTGGAGTCAGATGAGAGGGATAGTTCACCGTGGGGCCTTAGGCCAATTACGTGGCCTCCCAGAGTCTCAGGTTCCTCCACTGTGATGTGGGACAATACTGCCCAGCCCACTTACAGAGCCTAGCACAAGGAGTGGGACACGTCAGCCTTCAGAAATATTTGTCAGCCTTCAGAAATATTTGTTTACTGCTCCTACCTCCATCTCCAGCTCCCACCCCTGGGGCCAGTATTCAGCTGCCTCTCTCTATCCACATTTGTCAGAGAAAAACCAGCATGGGACAGCCCTGTGGGGCCATCTGACTCCCTCAAGGACGCCACAGTTCTGAGTGCCCCAGATTATGAGCACCGTCCAAATCAGAACACATACCACCTTCCGTCTTCTCCCACCCCCTTCCTCTCCACCCACCCCAAGGAAAGGGGAAGGATGCAAAGGAGGATTGGATTGTAGTTCTGATGCTAAAAGTGCAAAGGGGCCGCTCTTTTCTCCACATTCAAACTTATATCGGTGCTGACAGCTTGTTTATGAGTGACATTTAGTACAATGCTGAGAAGAAAAATAAAACCTCTCTCAAAAAAACAAACAAAGAGCTGTGTAAAGACTTATTTGGCACCTCCACTAGAGAGGGCTTCATAGCCAAATACAGCAGATGTGGGAGGTGAGTAGCCAGCCCCTTTTATCGGTGATCATCTTTTTGTTCAGTGAAGGGGGGTGATATTCAAGAGCTGTATGCCAGGCAGAAGTTAGCTTTGTTCTCCTAGATTTTTTGTTTGTTTTAACCTTTAAGTGTCATTGTGGTTTCTTTTCAGTTGGAGAACTGAAATGTACCTCATTCATTCAACGTAAATGTTTTGAATACCTCCTAAGTGTCAGTTACTGTGGTACGATCTGGAGATTCATCACAATTTTTACAGCAACCATAGCAGATGAGTACTATGGCTATTCCTATCTTAGCTTGGCTCAGAGAGGTTAGCACTACCAGGCCTGTGCGTTTAAACACCATGGTGGTGACTCTTTGGACTGATAGGGTATTTGTAAGGTGCCGTGAGAAACCTTTGAGAACTTCTTACCCTGATGTTTCCATTTCTTCTGGTCTTCCTCTTCTCCCTTCAGATTCTTATTTCTTAGGCATTCTAACACATTGTTCGTGCCACAGAGGGTAAAAGCCATGAGAGCAGAGGCTGTCTCTGGCTTGTTCTCTGGGTGCCCAGTGCCTACCAGGTGTTGGGCACTCAGTAATATTTACTGACTCTAGAGAGAGCTCTTCCATACCTTATTGCCAACCAAATCTGGTCATTTAATGATGATGATGATGGTGGTGGTGAAGATAATTCTGTTGCAAATGAAAAGAGAGGTAACCATCACCCCCACAGCATATTGTCCCAGGAGGGTGACGCCAGCCCTCTAGGAGCCATTTCATGTGGTCTGTCCTTGATGTCACATTAATTCTCCACTCCCTACTCTCCTGAAGGCATGCTGCTTTGGTGTTACAGCTTGCTGACTTCCTGGGCACCATTTCACTGTTCATCACTCATTGAACTGAATTTCAGTGGCCACTCTTGGATCTGGGGTCCTAGTGAAATGTTTAATGCTTGGAGCATCTCCATGCTGACCCAGTACTGGGATGTCACTGGGCCTGGACCCCTGAAATCTCCCCTATATAGTCTAGGTCTTGATTTACCTTGCTTGCCATCAAACATCAACCCCTTTTTGTTCAGTCAGGTTCTCCAGCTGAGAGATTCCGAGTGTTCCCTCTTGGGTTTAAGGGTGCTAGCGGTAGAATGAAATGCCCTTATCAGGTTCCGGGATAGATGCTGGCATGGCAGAGCCTGAGCTCTGCAGCAGAGTTCCCATATGGTTGGAAGATGAGCCTTGGAGAATTGGGAATGGTGTCAGCCGGCATACCCAGTGCCAAGTAGCACAGATTTAAAGATTTCTTGATAGTCCTAGACAGCTGAGCAGAGATTTTACCATCGGCAGCAAATGCAGCCAGCCCATCGTCGCCTTGGCAGCATTTATGGAATTAATTGGAGGACCGAGTTGACAGGACACTACCAGTGTGTGGGGATATCTAAGAACCTTGTCTTTGGTGCTTGTGTTAGGTTTTGTGTTGAATTGTGTATCCAGGGTCTCTGGGAGTGAAGAATATTGCCCTCTACTGGGACTCTAACATTCTTATTCAAACGATTTAGCCAAAAATGTTTCTACTGATGGCAGTGTTTTTAGCATCCTTGGTAGAAATGGAAGTATTTTTTATTAATGAGGCTGAATTTTGAGAGTTATAGAGGGGATTTCCAGTTCTGATAACTCTAGCCTCCCTCCCGCCTGCTGTAGGAATGTGGGGGAATTGAAAATCCTACATATGTTGTTGGTGTTCCAACTAGTTAGACAATTCACCAGAAAATTCTCCCTGTACTGATTTTGTATGCTGGGCACTAATCAGGGAAGATCTTCCTCTAGAACTTGCTCTCTTGTTGCATGGTATGTGAGTTTCTAATGATCTCTTGCTGCACGGAATTCTACTTTAAATGTATTAGGGAGATCACTGTTATAAAGCAGAGGTCCCTTTTCTGAAATCACTTTTAATGTGGTTATGTTTTTAATAAAACTCATGTTTCTTTATATTGGTAAAAACTCATAGTAATCTCATAGTCCATGAGTCCTCCAAAATTATTTTGGTATTAGTAGAATTTAATGGTGAGTAAATTGCTAAAGATCGAATTTATAGTCTACAGGAATTAGCAATTAAAATACTTTAAATTTATTGTTGTTGTACATTGCACTTTGGTGAGTGGCATCTGGGGTCTTAAAAGCTAGCGAGCAGCCATTTAAGATGTATCAATTGGTCCCAACCCACCTGGAGCAAAGGAGAATGAAGAACACCAAAGATACAAGGAAAATACTAGCCCAGGAGACAAAAGGAGCCACATAAACCAGAAACCCCATCAGCCTGAGACCAGAACTAGATGGTGCCCGACTACCGCCAATGATTGCCCTGACAGGGAATGCAACAGAGTCCCTGATGGAGCAGGAGAAAAGTGGGGTACAAAACTCAAATTCTAGTAAAAAGACCAGACTTATTGGTTTGACTGAGACTGGAAGAACCCCAGAAGACATGGCTCCCAGTCTCTCTGTTAGCCCAGAACTGAAAGCATTCCCGAAGCCAACTCTTCAGTCAAAGAACAGACTGACTATATAAGTCATAAAGTGATACTTATGAAGAGTGTGCTTCTTAGTTCAAGTAGATACACAAGACTAAATGGGCAGCTCCTGTCTGGAGGTGAGATGAGACAGCAGAAAGGGATAGGAGCTAGTTGAATGAGCACGAGAAATCCAGGGTGGAAAGGAGGAATGTGCAGTCATATTATAGGGATAGCGCTAGGATCACATAACAGTGTGTGTATAAATTTTGTATGAGAAACTAACTTGAGCTGTAAACTTTCACCTAAAGCACAATAAAAAAAAAATAATAATATATAAATTTTTTGTTGCTGTGTGCCTACAAGTCGATTCCAACTCATATCGAGCCTGTAGGACAGTAGAACTGCCCCATAGGGTTTCCAAGGCTGTAATCTTTATGGAAGCAGACTGCCACATCTTTCTCCTGAGGAGTGGCTGGTAGGTTTGAACCATTGACCTTTTGGTTAGCAGCTGAGCACTTAACCACTGCACCACCAGGGCTCCTTTTAAATTTATTAGGGCAGTGCTTTTCAACAGTGACCCATTGTTGGAAACCTAACTTATATAGCAGTATAGCACACACATATGTATTTGTATGTAAATATAGACACACACACACATAGAAATGAAACAAAACGTGCAAAACTCATTAACTTTAATTACTAACTAGTGATCATGTTCAAACATCACCACTATCCATTTCCAAATATTCCATCAGCCTTAACAGAAGCTTAGTGTCCCCTAAGCAACGAGGTTCCCCCCGCCACCAACCTGTCTCTGGTAACTACTAATAAACTTTGGTCCCTGTACATTTGCTTATTCTAGATATTTGTATATAATAGCCCCCCCTTACCTGTGGTTTCACTTTCCGCGGTCAGCCATAGTCTGAAAATGTTAAAAGTCAACTGAGGTCTGAAAATGTTAAATGAGTACTTAGCGTGATGAAATCTTGCACCATCTTGCCCTGTCATTCACATAACTTTTATTATAGTATATTGTTATAATTGTTCTATTTTATTATTATTGTTGTTAATCTATTACTGTGCCTAAATTATAAATTTAACTTTATCATAGATATGTCTGTATAGGACAAAACATAGTATGTACAGGGTTTGATAACTATCTGTGGTTTCAGGCATCCATGTGGGGTCTTGGAACGTATTCCCCGTGGATCAGGGGGACTACTTGTCTCAGTCATCTAGTGCTGCTGTAACAGAAATACCGCAAGTGGATGGCTTTAACAAAGAGAAATTCATTCTCTCACAGTCCAGTAAGCTACGAGTCCAGATTCAGGGCATCAGCTCCAGGGGAACGTTTTCTCTGTCAGCTCTGCTGGAAGGTCCTTGTCATCAGTCTTCCCTTGGTCTGGGAGCATCTCAGCGCAGGAACCTCAGGTCCAAAGGATGAACTCTGCTCCCGGCACTGCTTTCTTAATGGTATGAGGCTCCCATGTGTCTCTGCTCGCTTCTCTCTTTTATATCTCAAAAGAGATTGGCTTAAGACACTATCTCATCTTATAGACCTCATCAGTATAACTTCCGGTAATCCATCTTTTTACATTATAGTGATCGAGTTTACAACACATAGGAAATCACATCAGATTACAAAATGGTACACAATCATACAATACTGGGAATGATGACCCATCCAAGTTGACAGGTATTTTTTGAAGACACAGTTCAATCCATGACACTACTCTAAGTGGAATCATACAACATTTGTCTTTTCGTAATTGACATTTCACTCAACGTAATGTTTTCAAGGTTCATCCATGTTGTAGTGTATATCAGGACTTCATTTCTCTTTAAAGCTGAGTGATGTTCTCTTTCTTTCTTCTTATGCTGGTCATGACCCATCAAATCAATTTCATCATGGGCTGCATTTAGGGTAAAACATTTTCAGCTAGCTCCACCCCTTCATTTCTCTACGAAGTTTCTGATGATTTTTCTTTTTAAATAATCCTGTGATTTCTGCCAAGTAGCAGAACAAAATAACTGTAAAAAGCTTAAAATGCTGCCTTCAGCTTAGCTGTCCTGTTCCTCTCCCCCACCCCAGCCTTTAGGGCAAGCTGACTTCTAAGAAGTACCTTCAGTGAGCGACTTATTCTGTGGCACTGTAGGAGAGTGCTGCCCTTGTTTATTGGTTGAGAGTAACCATTACACCCAGTTTGTTAAAAGCCCCACAGTGTTACCTCTGCTGTGGCTTGGGAGTAGATTTAATAATAATCATATTGTACTAATGAATGTTTATTAAACACTTTCTGTGGTTCAGTACAACTGCCATGTGAGATGGGTACCATTATTTATCCCTGGGATATACACAGGAATCTGAGGCTGAAGGTTAGGTTACAAATTTGCCCAGGTCACACAGGTGACAGACACCTGGCAGTTGAGCTGGGCTCTTATCCACTCCTTCATACCTCTATATTTGTGGTATTCATAAAGCAAGTGATCGTATCTGAACAACCTCTTTTTCTTAAATATATATTTGAGAGTGGAAGAACACCTTGCCCTGCTTTATCCATCCATGTAGTTTTTTTTATTGTCATGCATTGGCAAACATTCATTGAACTCTTCTGGGTGCTAGATGCTTTTCTAGGCACTGGGGATAACCTATAACCATCATGCAGGGTGATGAGGACTGGGAGGACAGCTCAGTAAGGAGACCTCAGGAGGGAGCAGGGCTGGAGGCAGGCCACAGGGGCAGATTCCACCCCCGCATGTCCTTTGTCCTCTGCTGTATGGGAGGGTGTGTACATGTGTGTATTGAGTGGGGGTGGGGGATCATCCAGACCAGCTGCCAACTCTGTGAGATAATTAAAACTCTTATAAGAATTCCTTTATCTTCAGGTTCCTAAGGGAGGAAAAGTAGCTTTTCTTTTGCATAGTTGTTATCAACAGAGATGCAAGTGGAAAATTAACCTTTCTCTAGTAAGAGTCTGATTATTCTATTATCTAAAAGAAAGGGTCCAGGAAGTAATTCATAAATTTCAATGAAACAGAGCATGTGGGAGGTCCAAAAGGATCCAAGTGTTCTATGTTTTGTGGCTGCAGGTCTCAGGCCTGCCTATTCTCAGCACCAGCTTGCTCACCCGCCATTGTAAATTTAGCCTCTTGAGATTGTCTCTTTTCCCTACATTTTTTTTTAGGCTATAGGAGAAAAGCACCTCATGCACTGTTGCGGTGCTGACATTACTTATCTAAATCTGCCTGGATGAGACACACTGAGAGCAAACAGTGTCTTCCAGGTCCTGGCTACGCAGTGTGGACCAGCAGCACCAGGACTTGTTAGACATGCAGACCCAAGGAATCAGAATCTGCATTTCAACAAGACCCCAGGTGATTCACGTGTACCTTAGTTTAAGAAGTTTAAGAAGTACTGGGCTAAGTCAGGCTACGTCAACCTTACTGTCCTCTGGTGTGGAAGATGCCTCCTAGGATGCACGTTGTTCTGGTCTATTCTTCAGTCGCAGGGGCCATGCACGTGTCGTGGGCAGCTAATGTTCCTCAGCCCCGCATGCTCCCCTGGCACCCACCAGTGCTGGTTGATTAGCTCTTCTGCTTAATTAAACCCTCGAAAATATATTCCAGTAAGTTTCTGGGTCAAATTCAACATTTTTTAAAAAACAGCTTTATTAAGGTGTAATTGACATACAGTGAATGGCACATATTGAATGTGTACAATTTGGTAAGTTTTGACATAGATGTACACCAGTGACACGATCGCCGCAATCAAGATAAGAAACATACCCATCACCCACCTACTAAACGTATCCATTGTGCTCCTTTGTAATCCTTCCTCTCCCCATCACCAAACAACCACTCATCTGTTCTCAGTCACTATAGATAAGTTTGCATTGTCTAGAATCATGTATAAGTGGAATCGTATAGTATGGCCTCTTTTATCTGGCTTCTGTCATTCGGTATGGTTGTCTTGAGATTGATCTGGATTTCTGTGTGTCATTAGTTCTTTCCTTTTTATTGCTGAGTAGTATCTGTGTTGAATATAACATTTTGTTTCTCAGTGTACTTGTTGATAAACATTGGAATTGTTTCCAATTTTTGGCTATTACAGATAAAACGGCCATGAACATTGGTATGCAAGTTTTTGTATGACTTTATTTTGCTTGGTAAGTAAATACCTAGGAACAGAATATCTAGATGATACGATTAAAAAAAAACAAAAAAACTAGCTGCCTTCAAGGCATGGTAACCCCATATGTGTCAGAGTAGAAGTGTGCTCCATAGGTTTTTAATGGCTGATTCTTCAGAAGTAGATCACCAGGCTTCTCATCCGAGGTCCCTCTGGATGGATTTGAACCTCCAACCTTTCAGTTAGCAGCCAAGCACTTAACCGTTTTCTCCACCCAGGGACTCCAGATCGGGTGATAGGTGTATGTTTAACTTTTTTAGAAACTGCCAAACTACTGTCCAAAGTACTTATACCATTTTATATCCCCAGCAGCAGTCTGTGAGACCTCTAATTCCTTCACATCATCACCAACACTTGGTATTGTCTGTTTTTTTTTATTATAACCATTCTAGTGGTTGTGAAGTGATACCTCATTGTGGTTTTGACTTGTATTTTCTTTGAAGCATCTGTTGAAATCTTTTTGCCAATTTTTAAATTGGGTTTTATGTCATTATTGAGTTTGAGAGTTCTCTATATATCCTGGATTCAAGTCCTTTATCAGTGCAGTGTGATGGATCACTTTTTTATGGGCTTTTTCACCAGTCTTGTAATTCCCACCAAATGACCAGGTGGGACTATGCAAATAAGGTGATTGTGGCCCACCAAGGGGATTAGACAGCTTGCTAATAATGCAGATAAGGTCCGTGGCACCCTTGTAGGGGTGGGACCATGCAAATAAGATATATAAAACTCTAACAAGGGGATTGGTCAGTTTTGCCATTCCTCTTGGCTTAAAATAAGCCATCCCAAGTTGGAAAGGGGGGACCTCACTACCACCAAGAAGAAGAGCTGGGAGCAGAGTGCATCTTTTGGCTCTGGGGTCCCTGTGCTGAGAACCTCCTAGACCCAGGAGACAGATAAAGCTATAACACTGGAAACGGCACAAGACGGTGAGAGGTGGCAGCAGCAGAATCAGGAGACCAGCACAAGATGGTGCAGTGGGCTTCCCAGCCCACAGAGCGAGGCAGCTACAGTGGGTATGCTGACCCATTGAGAGAGAAAGCTGAACACCTTCAGGCAGGAGGGTTGCTGGCGGAGTAGGGTGCCTATGGGCACTTACTGGTAGAGCTAAAGAGCTTTGTAACACTTGCCGGAGCAGGACAGAGGCCAAGTCAAGGGGCCAAGAGGCCGAGGGCCAGAGAGAGGTCTGCCTGCGGGTGTGGCTGAGAAGAGGGTGTCCTGACTGAAGAACTGTGTCCTGAGTCATTGCTGATCCTCAATTGTAACCTGTTACTTCCCTAACAAACCCCGTAACTATGAGCATGGTCTGTGAGTTTTGTGTGGCTCATGCAACGAATTACTGAACCCAGCATAGAAGCAGAGAGTGCCGTGGAAGGGACAGCTGGTGTCAGAATTGGTAAAAAGTTGAAGGGTAGAGAGAGGTATGTCTGACCTCAGCTTCATAGGAATCAGCCTTGGGCTGTTGATGCTGATAATGATTCTCCTACCCCCTTGTGAAGGTACATGAGGAGGTCTGACACTGCCACCACGCCATTTTTAAAATCAGATATACGATTTTCAAATATTTCCCTCTAGTCTGGGCTTGTTTTTAATTCTTTAACTGTCTTTCAAAGAGCAGCGTCTTTAATTTTGATAAAGTCCAGTTTATCAATTTGTTTTTATGGATCTTGCCTTTAACATTGTATCTAAGAAATATTTGCCTAAACTAAGGTCACAAAAGCTTTCTCTTATGTTTTCTTCTAGAAATGTTAGAATTTTAGGTTTTACATTTAAATCTGTGATCCATTTGAGTTAATTTTATTTATGGTACAAGGTGTGGATAAAAGTTTGTTTTTTGGCATATGGATATCCAGTTGTTCCCAGTGATATTTGTTGCAAAGACTGTCTTTCTCCACTGAATTGCTTTTGAACCTTTGTTTAAAATCACCTGTCCATATATATGTGGGTATATTTCTGGACTTTATTCTTGTTCATTGGCCCATTTGCCTGTCTCTGTGCTAATACCATACTGTCTTGATTTATGACAAGCTTTATGATAGGTCTTGAAATAAGGCAGTGTTATTTTTCTAACTTTGCCCCCCTTTTTTTTTTCCAAAGTTTTGGCTATCTAGGCTTTTTGCATTTCCATGTGAACTTTAGAACCACCTTGTCAAGTTCTATCTTGACCTTAAGAGGAAGCCCAAATTCAACTTTAAAAAGGGAAAAGAATTTCAGAGTATCACCAATTCCATTCTCTCTTCTTTCAGAGAATTCTGTCCCCTACAGGCTTTAGAAGTTTTTAAGACACTGATATATTTTATCACTTATTATACAGAAATTGTATGTCTGGCTCCTTATAAACTGAGCTAAAGTTACTGCTCTCAATTCAGAACACACATTGAAGAAGACATTTGAATACATAATTGCAATGTAAAATCTGTTGAAGATTTTCTGTGTTCTAGAGACTTGCTTTAAAACTTTTCACATTTTATCAATACAAGGATACACCTTATTTATATTTTTACAATTTATATTTTCCCACAATTGGCATGTTAAATTTTCCCTGTTACTAATTAACTGAATCGCCATATATGATGTATGTTTTAGTTCTTGAAATTAGCATTATGTTTTCAGGAAAAGTGTGTAAATATTCGCACTGTTTGCTGCGCTGCACACTTTCTTAGTGGAGCTTACCCTTCCCGACACAAGTGGCTTTCCTTATGGAGGAGGTGGTGAGGAGGTGGGTGGAAGGAACTCACCTTTATTCTGTGTTACTTCTTGGGCAAATGAACCATTCTGTGACTAAAATCTGAAAACTACTGATATTAAAACATAAGTATACTAATTTATTCTTTATTTTATACTTTCTATTTCCAGCATCTTCCTCTCTACCCTCCTCCACCCAATGTATAAAAAAAATCTGTACTAATGAATATGGACAAATTGATAGGACACAGGGTACTTTCTTATGCTCCTAAAAAAAAAAAAAAAAAAATAGTATTAATGGGCCATCTTCCTACATTTCTGAATTATGATGGCCACAATAATCTTGAGATAAGTATTAATATACTTTGGGTGAATACCATTCTTCCCTTATAAATCCGTTCTTCTTATCTCTTTTTGCTGATAGTGATAGTCAAGCACAGAGGGTTTTCCTAGCTGTGATCTTGGGTGGGTAACTTAGCATCTCTTTGCCTCACTTGGGTGAACCTGGGTAGTAAAACTGAACTTACCTCATAGGATTGTTTGTATCAAATGCAATAATATAAATAAACCTCTTAAAACATCCAGGGCCTGACCTGGCAGTAGAGGAAAAGCACTGATGAAAGCAGTGAGAAATCTGAGTTCCCCAATAGTCAGGGCTATTGCCGTCTTTTGGCAGAGCCTGAACTCAAACCTAATGGTCCTTGAAGGGTATCTTGAGCTTCCCCTGGGAGTCCAGTAAGAGACGACCTGCGGTGGGTGCTATCCTGGGGAGAACTGAGAAAATAAATAGTCACTCAGATAATTTCTGGGAGGGCTTTATTCTCTCCCAAGCCTATCTGAGCAAGGGTGAACAGCACATAGCCAATGCCCTTCTGGATGCACAGTAGAAGAGTTAGTTACATACAGTAAGTGCCACAGGGTATCAGGGTTCCATTCTCTCCTGGGTAGGCTGAGTAGGGCAGATAGACCAACAAGGAGACCCTGACTTAGAAACCTTGGAGGTCCATCACTTCGCAGAATCTTAACAGTTGCAGGACTTCAGCCTTTTCTGATCCGAGGTCAGACATGATTCCAGGCAGTGGTAGGACTGGCAGCAGACTGCAACTCTCCAGACCCCTGTTCTCCTGTGTACACCATTGCGCTCCTTGGGGTAGCCTTCCCGAGCGGATATGTCTGCTCCCCTAGAGGATGGAGGCTGGAAGGACTCGTTCTGCCATCTGGAGCTGCTTTGAGCAGGCATTTTCTTCGGTAGCCTCCCTCCCACCCTACCTTTGACAGCGTCTGTGCTCCATTTTCCATCAGGCCTCATGGGCAGGAAGCCTCATATTGGTTCCTGTAGGAACACAAAGCCTTCCCAGTCCAGCCAGAGCCTCCCTCAGGAAGTACGTTTACCAGGAATGGAGAGCAAGCACATGTGGCGCTGGGATCACAGGTTCTGTTACTGGTGCTTCCGGCACGGGCGGAGTGATTCCAGGCGAGGGAAACAGTTTCTCCTGCTCCCTATATCGGCCCCCTTACCCGTGACACTGACCCGTGACACTGACCCGTGTCTAAGAGTGGTGAGTTGGCGCTCCCACCTAACACGCTGGGAAACTCTGTTTTTGTTGCAGGCACTCCTGGCAGGCATGAGGAACCGGGAGAACAGCTCGCCCTCCCTGGGGAATGGAGAGCAGGCCGGCAGGGGCAAGAACGTGGGCTCCGCATGGCCGGGAGAGGAGGACTCCTGCAACGACGTGACCACCCCTTCCTACAAGAAGCCTCTGTACGGCATCTCACACAAGATCATGGAGAAGAAGAACCCTCCTGTGGGGGACCTGCTTAGCACCTACGAGCTCTTCGAGAAGGTAAACGCCAGCAACAGCCCCTCCCCACTGCGGCTCCTGAACGAGCCACAGAAGAGGGACGGTGGCAGTGCCGCAGCGGCCACCGATGGCGACCCCAACATCTATTTTTTGATCCAGAAGATGTTCTACATGCTCAACACCCTCACCTCCAACATGTCCCAGCTGCACAGCAAGATGGACCTGCTCTCCCTGGAGGTGAGCCGCATCAAGAAACAGGTGAGCCCCACTGAGATGGTGGCCAAATTCCAGCCACCCCCCGAGTACCAACTCACAGCCGCCGAGCTCAAGCAGATCGTGGACCAGAGCCTGTCGGGTGGTGACCTGGCGTGCCGCCTGCTGGTGCAGCTCTTCCCTGAGCTCTTCAGTGACGTGGACTTCTCTCGCGGCTGCAGCGCCTGTGGCTTTGCTGCCAAGCGGAAGCTGGAGTCACTGCATCTGCAGCTCATTCGCAACTATGTGGAGGTCTACTATCCCTCGGTGAAGGACACGGCCGTGTGGCAGGCTGAGTGCTTGCCCCAGCTGAACGACTTCTTCAGCCGCTTCTGGGCCCAGCGGGAAATGGAGGACAGCCAGCCGGCCGGCCAAGTGTCCAGCTTCTTCGAGGCCGAGCAGGTGGACACCAGCCATTTCCTAGACAACAAAGATCAGGAGGAGGCACTGTCTCTGGACCGGAGCAGCACCATTGCCTCGGACCACGTGGTGGACACGCAGGACCTCACTGAATTCCTGGATGAAGCCTCGTCGCCTGGTGAGTTTGCAGTCTTCCTTCTCCACCGGCTTTTCCCCGAGCTCTTTGACCACCGGAAGCTGGGCGAGCAGTACAACTGTTATGGAGATGGCGGCAAGCAGGAGCTGGACCCGCAGCGTCTGCAGATCATCCGCAACTACACGGAGATCTACTTCCCCGACATGCAGGAGGAGGAGGCCTGGCTGCAGCAGTGTGCTCAGCGCATCAACGATGAGCTCGAGGGCCTGGGGCTGGACGGAGGCAGCGAGGGTGAGCCCGCGCGGGATGACTGCTACGACTCCTCCAGCCTGCCCGATGACATCTCCGTGGTCAAGGTGGAGGACAGTTTCGAAGGTGATCGTCCCGGCCGAAGGTCCAAGAAGATCTGGCTGGTGCCCATTGACTTCGACAAGCTGGACGTCCCACAGCCCGACTTCGAGGTGCCGGGCGCCGACTGCCTGCTCAGCAAGGAGCAGCTGCGCAGCATCTACGAGAGCAGCCTGTCTATCGGCAACTTTGCCTCCCGCCTGCTGGTGCACCTCTTCCCCGAGCTCTTCACCCACGAGAACCTTCGTAAGCAGTACAACTGCAGCGGTTCCCTGGGCAAGAAGCAGCTGGACCCGTCCCGCATCAAGCTTATTCGCCACTATGTGCAGTTGCTCTACCCACGGGCCAAAAATGACCGTGTCTGGACTCTAGAGTTTGTGGGCAAGCTAGATGAGCGCTGCCGGCGCCGGGACACAGAGCAGAGGCGCTCCTACCAGCAGCAGCGCAAGGTCCACGTGCCGGGTCCTGAGTGCAGAGACCTCGCAAGCTATGCGGTTAACCCCGAGCGGTTCCGAGAGGAGTTTGAGGGGCCCCCGCTGCCCCCCGAGAGGAGCAGCAAGGACTTCTGCAAGATCCCCTTGGACGAGCTGGTGGTCCCCTCGCCCGACTTCCCGGTGCCTTCTCCATACCTGCTGTCCGACAAGGAGGTGAGGGAGATTGTGCAGCAGAGCCTCTCTGTGGGCAACTTTGCCGCCCGGCTCCTCGTCAGGCTCTTCCCTGAACTCTTTACCGCCGAAAATCTCCGGCTGCAGTACAACCATTCTGGGGCTTGCAACAAGAAGCAGCTGGACCCCACGCGGCTGAGGCTCATCCGTCATTACGTGGAGGCAGTCTACCCCGTGGAGAAGATGGAGGAAGTGTGGCACTACGAATGTATCCCAAGCATCGACGAGCGGTGTCGCCGCCCCAACAGGAAGAAATGCGACATCCTGAAGAAAGCCAAGAAAGTGGAGAAGTGATAGGCCTATGGGGCACCATAGGATGAGTGATGGGCACCCTGGGGACTAAGCATTATTTCAGAGCACGTGTATGGTATCCACAGACACGCACCTTATGGCAGTGGGGAGTGGCTTACATTTGCACACGTAAATACCCACCACACCACAAGCAAAGAAGCCTTTGATTTGGTCTCTTGTACTTAACAACTTTTGCTCTGCGTTCCCCAGTGGCTCAGCCAGTGTGGGGAGAGCCGAGCTATGAGAGCAGAGATGCCAGAGGGATATGGGTCCTCTCCCTGGCTGCATCCTCCCACCCCCTCACGATTGGAAATGCGAAGTCAGCAACTCTCGTTTTCTTTTTCCCACGTTTTACATCTTCCATTTTTATAAATTTTTTTTTTAATTAAAATGAAATCCTTTTAAAAAAATTTATTGGGCTCTTTTGGGGCCGTTTTACTGAGGAAAAAAAATCTTTTAAATATTTGAGATGAAGTACTATAAGATGACTTTAGATGGTAAGATTTTTTTTTAAGATGGTTTCAGATTTATGAAATTTTTGAAAGTGCCATGTTCACGCGTGATGGCTAATCATAGCTTCAGGCTTGGCGTAGACTGATTTTACTGACTTTGGTTTTTACATCTGATTTTGGAAGAGTCAAGATACCCCTTGGATGGTGGTAGAGGGGATGGGATAGTGTGATATCCTTTCCAACCATGTCTGTATTTTCTCTTCACTGTGGCGCTGTGGAAGCCTTCAGTGGGGTTTGGCCTGTCCGTCGTTGCCACGTCGGTAGAATGTTGTGCTTACTCCTGTAGACAAGAACACTGGATGATGACATGAATGTAGACAGACATGGAAACGCACCTTCACAATGTCTGCATCTGAGCTGTGTCCTTCCACTGCTCCCATGCCCTCTTCATACGTGGGTGCTGGCTGGAGGGGTAAACACATGTCCTTGGAAAACGTTGCATGTAGATATTTGATTCCTTATTTGTTGTAAGGATGGGCCCCTTTGCGCTCACCAGGAAGTGTTTACTTTCCATGTGTGTATTTGTATAAAATCCGGGTTCTGGAGCTCTGTGTGACTTTGCTACACCTCAGTGTTAGCTGCTCCAGTCAGTAGCACATCCTGGTTCCTTGGGCTGGCCCAGGCCTGGGGCCCTCTTGGGGATACCTGGCATTGGAAGGACACAGGTCATCTCAAATGGGGCTCCCCTGACCCTTCCCAGGGTCCACTCAGAACTTCCCTCTCTGATCCCCCAGAAGGTCTTGCTGTCCTATACCTGGCACATCCCTTGACCTGGGGGTAAGACATGTTTTCTCTCCCTGATGGTCAAGAAGGTCACACTGATCCAGGCCGGCAGCATGCTCTCAAGGAGTGCCAACCAGAAGCTCCCCAACAGGTAAACTCCTTAAAAATATTTTTACCTGCCTAAGTATGGGGGTCACATGCCTAACAGGGAAAGGTAACAGTCTAACTTAAACTGAGTACATCCTACCAGAAACCTGGACAATTAACTGAATCATACAGAGTAGTCATAAAATCCTTGTGGAATATTGTATGTTTAATAACCTAATGGCTTAAGGTTATGCTACCTTAGAATGCAGAAGTCATAGAAACACTCTGAATTTTTTTCATACAGCTGATAAGGGCTTCAGTTCTGCAGGCTGTGTGACATAATTTTGCCTCTTGTATCCAATGAACTTTTTTTAAAAAAGTACGACGAGATTCTGAACAGTGTTAAGTTCTTGACCTAACTTTAATGAATTTGCTTTTAAATGTTGTTTACAGATTATTTCTGTTGAAACTGCAAACCTAAGTTATTGAAATTTAGAAATGCACAGGGACTTAATGACACTCTTTCTCCGTCAAACACAGACATGCACACTTACCTGAATAGAGAACCTTAAGTGAGATGAAGGGGACCAACATGAATAACAGGTTCAACTCTGTGCCTGAAAAGAAGGGGCTGGGGCAGCCAGGAGACTCACTTTCCCCCTCTTTTGGGCCTTTCTCTATGCCTTAGTCTCTCCACCACACACTAGCATACATGCGCACACACGTGTACCAACGTGCACACACACCCTCCCCAAAGATGGTAGTGGCACTCTCCCCTTCCAGCTCCACTGGTCAGGGGTGCCAGGGAATTTGTTCTGGTCTCCAGGATGTATCCAAGAGGATTCCAAGCCATGTGAAAATTGCCCTGCTTTCCAGAGGTGGAATGTGACCCTGCAACTTCAGAAGCACAATCATTAATTCATAATAATAATAATAAATCTTATCTACCCATGTTTAGAGAAATCAGCGGGTTCTAGGAATTAAATATGTCTCATTTTAGCCTAAAGAATGTTAAGACTTTTGAAACCATATTTTGGTTGTTTCTTTAATAGCTTTCCCTTTTAGGGCTTCTTCCTCCAAAACACTAGAGTCCCTTTTAGTGAAGAAAGAGAGGTGGACACACTCTGGGAGCTGTTTCCTGTCCCCCTCCCCATATCCCCATCCCTTTTCAGGAAATGCCTTCAGGTCCTGTCTGCTGTCTGTATGGGGGCCTCAGCTTTCCCTCCATACAGGTGGGCTCCACTGGTGTTTTTTTACATGAAGCAATAGAAGTACAAAATTCTTTATTTTTCAAAATTTAATGTGTTCTATAAAATCTGTTGGTAAGTACTCCCCCACCCCCATCTAAATTCCTTGATTTTTACTTGTTTTTTTGGATTTTTTTTCCCCCCAGCCTTGTATTCCAAGACTGAAGAATTAGCACAGACACATTCTGATGTTAAGTAAAATAGTAAGTCACAGTAGGTGGTAGTGTTCATCATTTTCTGTTAGTAAGTTTTAAAAGAATGTATGAAGATAGTCATGAATGTACTAAGTGTTCTAATCCTGCTTCAGTTCACTTTGGCTGTGTCTACATGACAACAGGCGTTTGACAGGGAATAAAGTCGTGTCTAGTGTCGTAGGCACTAGTGTGTCCCTCCCTCTCCCTTCAGTGTTGGCCCCAAACCTGCCTGTCCTTTTTAAGTTTGAGGGGAGGGGCACCACATCAGCAGCAGCATCCACGAACCAACAGGATCTACTTAGTGGTGAACAGATTAGCTGTTTAAATGGTAGGAGTCGCTGGCCTGACCACACCACAGCATGGTCATTTGGATTCGTCTAGAGATGACCTCTGTTTCCACCCCCCCACCCCCACAAAAACATTTGCTCTTTGCCTGATTGAGAGGGGTCTCGACGTTCCTGATTGGAGGTCACTGAGCTCTCACCCTGCCTGGCTGTGTAGATGGATAATACTGAAGTGGGGCCAAGGACTAGTACTGCTACTTACAAATGCTTGCCTTGTGTAGATCCAGCCTTAATGCTTTCTGACATCCTAGTAATAGCAGACCCTGCACAAAGTGGATATCAGAGTAAATACTGTGAGGAGACAAAATAATGAAAATAGTTTTACCAAAGATTATGAAATGTCACATAATGTCTGCATTTGACCATTGATTTGAGTGCACCCTTAGAAAACTGAATGTAACAAAAACCCAGGACATTTTTGGAAATTGTACACTCTAGCAACTTTGTGTGAATTTTTATACAAGCACTGTTTTATGAGTTATATAAAATGTTATAAAAATAGAAAAAATACAGTCTCGTAACCTCTTTGTTTCTCAGGTCACAGATCTCTGTCTTTCTGTATGGGCTTTTCACCCCTTGCAGATGAGAACGGGAGGTCTGGGGGTCTCAGCCCCTAGGACTCGCATACCTGTGAGTGTCGGGGTACAGTTCACAGGATGTCAGCTGAAAGACTGAGAAGTTGCCAAATAAATCCATCCCTGCTGCCTGGCTTCCTCACCTGTTTATATACAGACCACTTCCTGACCACACAGTGCAAGGTGACTTTGACCTTTTCTTACCTTTACCTGGCCAGGTGCCAGACCAGCACCTTGGCCAAACTTCCAGAGCTTCATTTCACAGAGGTTAAACTCTGTTTTCACTTTGGATCAAATGGGATTTAGTTCCTCAAAGTTAAATATTAGCTGGGTGTATGAGCCAACATGCTAATATATCAGCTATTAGATATATGTATAGATAATTAGATAATATGTCAGATATATTAGCTGGTAACAAAGGATGCATGCTTTGGCTTATTATGAATGATTTAACCTTAAATAATATTTCATAGTAAAAATAATGTCTTAAGCTGCCAGAGAAACTTTCTTTTGGCCCAGGGGTCACAAGATGTAAAGTAAGTAGTGGCTCATGATTGGAACACTTTTCCTACAGTGAACATTTGCTTATTTCTGATCTGATAGCCCTGAAATAGAACCTGTAGGACTGACATCTGTGCGAAGCCCCGGGAGGTCAGCACTGGTCAGGGGCTGGAGCCCCAAGCACTAAACTTCTGAGCAAGCTTAAGCAAGACTTGGAGATAAGCTAAATTTTTAAGCCCCTGCTGCCTGTAGGTATTTTTCTTTTCTGCCAAAAAGAAAGTTCACAGGGCATTCCAATATATAACTAAACTGTAAAGTCTAGTTCTCAGAAAGAACTTCACACACTGTCTTAGTCATCTAGTGCTGCTATAACAGAAGTACCACAAATGGATGGTTTTAACAAAGAGAAGTTTATTCTCCCACAGCCTAGTAAGCTACAAGTCCAAATTCAGGACATCAGCTCCAGGAGAAGGCTTTCTCTCTCTGTCGGCTTGTCCTTGTGATGCGTCAGTCTTCCTTTGGTCTGGGAGCATCTCAGCACAGGAACGTCAGGTCCAAAGGACGCACTCTGCTCCCAGCACTACTTTTTTGGTGGTATGAGGTTCCCAGTCCTCTATCCATTCACAGTTTCAAAACCGCTTCCACATTTTAGGTATCTGTTAGAGCAGCACCCCAGTCTAGGTACCAAATTATGTCTCAGTCATCTAGTGCTGTATAACAGAAATAACACAAGTGGATGGCTTTATCAAAGACAAGTTTATTCTCTCAGTCCAGTAGGCTACAAGTCTAAATTCAGGGCTTCAGCTCCAGGGGAACCTCATACCACCAAGAAAGCAGTGCTGGGAGCAGAGCGCATCCTTTGGACCTTAGGTTCCTGTGCGGAGAAAGCGTTCCTCTGGAGCTGAAGCCCTGAATTTGGACTTGAAGCCTACTGGACTGTGAGAGAATAAACTTCTCTTTGTTAAAGCCATCTACTTGTGGTATTTCTGTTATAGCAGCACTAGATGACTGAGACACACACCAAGTTAATTATAATCATTAGGCTGATGAGATGCAATGGCCTCTAAGAAAAGAGAGCTCCTAGATAAATGACCAAGTCCCCTGGGCAGTGGTGTGGAAAGGAATCACTGTTATTATCTCTGTCTTGTGGTAAGGAAGTGGAGAGAAGGAGGTTTCTTACCCAAGTTCACACAACTAGCAATGGCAGCGCTGGGATTTGAGCCCAGGTTTGCCTCTTTCCACCACACCACACACCACACCACACCACACCACACCACCCCACAATCTCAGGAAATAAGATAGGAAGATTTTGTGCCGAAAAATAGGAAGATTCTGAGATCCAAAACCAATTGTGAGTTGGGGCATCCTCTCTCTGACCAACACCTGCTTAAGCTCCAGCTTGTCTGATCTCAGATGTGGGTGTGCTGGTTTTAGAACTGCCCTAAGGGAAGTAACTGTGGCAGTGGTGGACAGACATGTTCTGGGAATAGTGAGTACATCTTTTGAGGTTGTGAAAGTAACTGCCATGGGCTGAGTTCTCTAGAAGCAGAGTCTGAGACTGGGATTCTTGTGCAAACAGTATATTAAGGGAGTGCTCTCAGGAGAAGGGGCATGCAGAAGCCAGTGGGGGAGGGAAGGCAGCCAGCAGGAATGTAGTCTCTGCTGGAGTCCAGTTTTATTTCCACCCATGGGGAAGCCCTGGAGCATGAATGTTGTTGGGTGTCATGAAGTCCATTCCAATTCATAGCGACCCCACATGACAGAACTGCCCCATAGGGTTTTCTAGGCTATAATCTTTCGGGAACAGATTGCCAGGTCTTTCTTCCCCAGAGCTGCTGGGTGTGCTTGAACTGCCAACCTTTAGGTTAGCAGCTGAACACTTAACTGTTTCGCCACCAGGGAGCATGAATAGCACAGCAGAATTAGTCCCATGTTAAGGCAGAGGCCAGTCGGTCATTGTCTGAGGTCTGCCCCCTGGAAGGGAGTACTCTCCCTGGTAAGGTGGCTGTCTTTGGTCAAGGGCAGTCCTCCAGAGGAGGGGCTGTGAGTGGTCAGCAGCTGCCTTCACAGCCGCTATGGATGGGTGCGCTAGGGAAGCCTGCGAGGCTGGTAAAGACCTGGGTGGGACTCCATCAGCATCCAGCTCAGCAGTGGGTCTCAAACTTCAGCGGGCATCAGAATCACCGGACCAGTTCCCTCTGGGTCAGTTCTGACTCATAGCGGTCCCATATGTGTCAGAGTAGAACTGTGCTCCATAGGGTTTTCAGTGGCTGATTTTTTGGAAGTAGACCACCAAGCCTTTCTTCTGAGGTGCCTCTGGGTAAACTGTAACCTCCAACCTTTCGGGTAGCAGCTGAGCGTATTAATAGTTAGCACCATCCAGGGACTAGCATCATCAGAGTGCTTGTTAACACACAGATTGCTGAGCCTCACCCCACCACACCCTATCCCCACTATTCTGATTCGATAAGTCTGGTGTGGGGCCTAAGAATTGGCATTTCTAACAAGTTCCCAGGTGATGCTGATACTGCCAGTCTGGGGACCACACTTGGAGAACCACTACACTACTGTAACTTCACAAAATACACTGTGTGTAGTAGAGAAACTGAAGGGTTAGTACTTCCCTGATTATCATCTGAGCTGAAATAAGTGGTTTCCTGTTGTGTTCAAATAAAACCGACTGCTTCTTAACTAGTGATAAACTAAATCCTAGCTTTTAGACCAGTGGAAAGAGGCAGGTTTATAAATGCTTCAGCATCAGGACTCATGGGCACTGGCCAATTGTGATGGCATTATCCAGAGCATTTCTGCAGGGGGAAGGTCGCCTGTTGATTTTATTCTAAGGAATAAGAATACATTTGTTCTTCTAAATAGACTGATCGTATTCCAGATGGTGAGCGTGTCCTTGACAGGTTGAGAGCCTGCAGTGCCACAGCCCTTCCTTCCAGGAGCTCCTGCAGGGTGACAGCTGTGTATGAAGAAGTGACCAAGGGGCCTTAAATTACAGGGAGTTCTGGTTTTAGTTTCTGTCTTAGTTATTTACTGCTGCTATAACAAATACCACAAATGGATGGCTTTAACAAAGAGAAATTTATTCTCCCACAGTCTAGGAGGCTAGAAGTCCAAATTCAGGGTGCCAGCTCCAGGGGAAGGCTTTCTGTCTCTGTCGGCTCTGGGGGAAGGTCCTTGTCATCAGTCTTTCCCTGGTCTAGGAGCTTCCCAGCATAGGGACCCCAGGTCCAAAGGATACACTCTGCTCCTGGCTCTTCTTTCTTGGTGGTATGAGGTCTCTCTCCTCTCGGCTTGCTTCTGTCTTTTATGTCTCAAAAGAGATTGACTCAAGATACAGCCTAATCTTGTAGATTGCATCCTGCCTCATTAATGTAACTGCCTCTAATCCTGCCTCCTTAACATCATAGAGGTTATGATTTACAACACATAGGATAATTACATCAAATCACAAAATGGAGGACAACCACACAATACTGGGAATCATGGCCTAGCCAAGCTGACACACATTTTGGGGGGACACAATTCAATCCTATTTACTGAGCACCTGTGATGGGTGCTAGGGACTTGACATACGTTATTTCATTTAATCCTCAGAAACCCTATGGGGTAGCTATTTTTATGCCCCATTTTACAAATGGGTAAACTGATGCCTTCAGAGTTTAAGAATTTTGCCAAAGTCACACAGCTGGCAGAGCTGGGGACCTCGACTGATGGCCAGGCTCTTCTGTGCTACCACTTGTGTAGTTGTGCGGAGTAAATCAGTTTCTCCGGCTCTCACCTAGTGGTCCTCTGCGATTTAACTTGGGAATTTGCTGACTGCCCACAGTCCCTGCATCTCTGGATCTGCCCCAGTGAGAGAGTGTTTGACTCAGGAAACTTCAGTGCCACAGGGAATAGAACAAGGGGCGCTTGAGTCATCTCTGCCTCTACAGGAGGTTCATTCATTCAGCAAATACCTCAGGAATGCCTGCTATAGTGCAGGACACTGCTCTATAAACAAGTCCAGCTTCGTTTGTTGTTGTTGTTAGTTGCCGTTGAGTCGACTCCGACTCATCGTGACCCCATGTGTGTCAGAGGAGTACTGCTCCATAGGGTTTTCAAAGCTGTGACCTTTCAGAGGCAGATTGCCAGGTATGTCTTCTGAGGCATCTCTGGATGGGCTTCAACTGCCAACCTTTCATCCTCATTTATTGTTGTTAGGTGCCGCCGAGTCGGTACCGACTCATAGCGACCCTATAGGACAAAGTAGAACGGCCCCATGGGGTTTCCAAAGAGTAGCTGGTGGATTTGAACTGCTGACCTTTTGGTTAGCTGCCAAGCTCTTAACCATTGCACCACCAGGGCTCCTTCCTCATTAGTTGGTAGTTAAAAAGACAGCCTGAGTTTGGAGAGAAGATTCTGGTGGTAAACAGCACAAAACCTGGTATTTCTTGCCTGAAACAGATTTTGAAGATGTATGTAGGTAAAACCAGACTGGGAGCCCTGGCTCCTCCCTCACTGCAGACAGAGGCCAGTGCAGTTGGAATCCCGCTGGGCTCTGGCCTGAGGCACACCTGCAGGACCTCACAGCTTTGTGACTCTCCTGCTTCTAACAAGATTGAAACACAGTTGCTAAGAATGAGGTGAAAGCTGACTGAAGAATTCAATCACCCTGGTCTTTCTGGTGTTCGGTTTGTGCTCTTTCTGACACCTGGTGGTGTAGTGGTTAAAGCACTCGGCTGATAACCAAAAGGTCGGTGGTTTGAATCCACCAGCCGCTCCTCGGGAGAAAGATGTGGCAGTCAGCTTCCGTAAAGATTTACAGCCTTGGAAACCCTATGGGGCAGTTCTACTCTGTTCTAGAGGGTTGCTATGAGTCGGAATCAAATGACAGCAACGGGTTATGGGTTATAGTATACATTTACCTATTTCATATAAGTGAGATCATATAATATTTGTCCTTTTGTGTCCACAGCATAATGCTTTCAAGGTTCATCCATGTTGTAGCATGTATCAGGACTTCATTTCTCTTTCCTAATATCTCTTTAAGGAGCCCTGGTGGTGCAGTGGTTAAAGCACTTGGCTGCTATCCAAAAGGTCAGCAGTTCGAACCCACCAGCCATTCAGTGGGAGAAAGAAGTGGCAGTCAGCTTCTGTAAAGATTACAGCCTTGGAGCAACCTAAGTGCCCATCAGCAGTTGAATGGATAAACAAACTATGGTACATACATATAATGGAATACTTCACAATGATAAGGAACAATGATGAATCCATGAAACATCACACAATGTGGATAAATCTGGAGGACATTACGCTGAGTGAAATAAGCCAACCACAAAAGGGCAAATATAGTGTGAAACCACTATTATAAAAACTCAAGAAAAGATTTACACACAGAAAAAAACAATCTTTGATGGTTACGAGAGAGGGGAGAGTTGAGGAGGGGAAATCACTAACTAGATAGTAGACAAGTGTCAACTTTGATGAAGGGAAAGACAGCACACAGTATAGAAGTCAGCACAACTTGACCAAGGCTGTCAAAGAAGCTTCCTAGACACATCCAAACCCCTTGAGGGACCAAACTGCTGGCGCTGAGGGCTGGGAACCATAGTCTCAGGGGACATCTAGGTCAATTGGCATAACATAATTCATAAAGAAAATGTTCTACATCCTACTTT
>NW_004443953.1:16044641-16045638 GCF_000243295.1 Trichechus manatus latirostris | reverse complement strand
GCAGATGCACCTCAGAAGACAGGCCTGGGAATCTGCTTCTAAAAGGTCTCAGCCTTGAAACCCTATGGAGCAGTTCTATTCTGCACACATTGCATCGCCATGGGTTGGAACTGACTCAATGGCAACTAACAACAACATCTCTTTATACCTTTATTAAACTGGCAAAAATTAGAAAGCTGTAAAATGCCATGGGCTGGGTGAGGTTCTGGGGCTACAGGCACTTTCCTGTGTTGTTGGAGGGAGGGCAGACTGGTACAGCTATGCTGGAGAGAAAGCAAGTATTGGGTTACTTGTGGTGAAGGGAGTTGGATGCAGTGTGGGAGAGTGTTGCTGGGAGACTGGATAGTTAAAATGTGGTGGAAGCACTTGAGTGTTTATTATGCAGCAGTGAGAAATAATGGACTAGATGTACCTATAGTGTCATTGACCTTAAAAACAATTCTGGGTGAAAAAAGTAAAATACAGTATGAAATATATAATAAATACCACTTATGAAATTTAAAATTTATATACACAGACTATCAAAACACATTTTACAAGAATGTATACAATCAATAAGGTACAGATTAAACACATTAGAATGGTTGGCTAAAGTAGGTGGAGGGCACATGGGGGAAATGAATAAGAACCAGAGAGGAGAAAAAATAACTCAAAAGAACTTGGAGGGTGGATACTGGTGCTAGGGCATTAACTAATGGAAAAATTCTTGTGATGTGCATCCCCATTCCACCCAGTGGTGTGTTGGCAAATGCTTAACAACCAGTTCTCCGAGAGAAAAAAAAATCCTGATTTGTAGTGTATGCTTATTTCCAAGCTATACACATTCCCACCATGACTGATTTCAGTCTACCAGCGTAACTGTTAGTTTCGTAGGGCTGCCGTAACAAAGTACCATAAAGTGGTGGTTCTGAAGAACAGAATTTCATTGTCTCACAGTTCTGCGCCTCCAATCAGGGTATCCGCTGTGTTGATTCCTCTGAGAGAGGAGCTGTTCTGT
>NW_004443953.1:16041790-16043829 GCF_000243295.1 Trichechus manatus latirostris | reverse complement strand
AACAGCTAGACAGGCCTATTCCAAAATAGTCATAACTTCAAGTTGTTCATCATTTTAAAACTGAAAACAAAACTAGAAGCATTTTCAGACTTTCCTGGGAAAGCAAGATTTAAAAAAAAAAAAAACTCTTCCTTGTCATCCCATTAGAATAGGGTTTCTTAATCTTGGCACTGTTGACATTTTGGAATCATCTCAGATAATTGTTTTTTTTTTTTTTTTGGTAGGGGGGTTTCCTGGGCATTGTAGGAGGTTTAGCAGCATCCCTGGTCCCTACCCACTAGATGGCCACACCACTCCCTCATTTGTGACCATCAAAAATGTCTCCAGACATTGCCAAGTGTCCTGTGGAGGGCAGAATCACCACCACATTAGAGTATGTCCAGATCTTTCATCATGTTGGTCACATTTTCACTGAGGAGCCTTGCCAGGACCACATTATAAGGCAGCTCTCATTTGGGTCAAGTAATGAGTAAGTTGCAGGAGTTCCATAAAGCATTTATGGGTTATGTTTCTTCTACTGCTTCATAAATGCAAGTCCCTTGCACTCTTGGCAACTACGAAAGACATCAGTTTCTGCCACGTGCTATGACCAAACCAACAGTCACTGTCATCAGATATTTTTCTTAGTTTGAGTTTTAAAAACAGCTAAGTCTGGAATGGGTCAAACCCTGCCAAACAACTAAGATGAGGTACTAATCAGTAAAAGAGCTTCAAAAAGCCTTTTAAATGGCCCTTCCTAGCTACCATCAACTCATCTTACCACGGACAGCACATTTTAACCAGGACTTCGAACAGGTTCGCTGCTGAGACTGTGCATTTCTAACAAATTCCCAGGTGATGTTAATGCTGCTGGTTAGGGACCAATTCTAAGAAACACTTAGAGCAATGGTTCTCAAAATTTATCACACGTAAGAATTACCTGGCAATCTTGTTAAAATGTAGATTCGGATTCAGTATATCTGCGGTGGAAATGCAAATTCTCAGCAGGGGTTCAAACTGAATCAAACCGGTTGGAAGCCCTGGTTTTAACTTTCTCCTTCGAGACAAAACAAGGCAAGGCAATAAGTATCTTGATCTTCACTTGAGCACTGAAGAAACTGAGGCTCACAGAGGTTAAGGTAAAATTATGACCATGATAACCCATCTTGCTAATTGCAGGACTGGACCTAAAAAGCAGGACTCCTGACAGTCACTAGATCATCCTGCCTCTTACCATCCAGAAATTATTTCTTAGGCTTTCTTATCACTTTCCAAAAAGAAGAGGAGAGAGGGAAAGGGAGACAGAGAAATGGATGGAGAAAGAAATGAGAAAAAGTATTAACATTAATATCTCCTATAATTATAATTCATAACTGAACTCATGATGAAATTAAATGTACTATTTTTACTGATGACTTACTGAAGTCAAATTAACAAGTGGTAAAATAGAAAAGGAGCCCCTGGGTGGTGCAAACTGTTAACTTGCTTGGCTGCTAACCAAAAAAGTTGGAGATTTGAGTTCACCCAGAGACGCCTCAGAAGAAAGGCCTAGCGATCTACTTCTGAAAAGTCAGCCATCGAAAACTCTTTGGAGCACAGCTCTACTCTGACATACATGGGGTCTCCATGATTCAAAGTAGACTAGACAGCAATTTTTTAATAGAAAAACCTCCTCTGTCTTAGTCATCTAGTGTTGCTATAACAGAAATACCACAAGTGGATGCCTTCAACAAACGGAAGTTTATTCTCTCATAGTCTAGTAGGCTAGAAGTCCAAATTCAGGGTGTCAGCTCCAGGGGAAGGCTTTCTGTGTTTGCTCTGGAGGAAGGTCTTTATCATCAATCTTCTCCTGGACTAGGAGTTTCTCTGTGAAGGGAACCTTGGGTACCAAGGACTCGCTTTGCTACTGGTGCTGCTTTCTTGGTGGTATGAGTCTCCCCACTCTCTGCTCACTTCCCATTCATCTCCTGTAAGATAAAAGGTGGTACAAGCCACACCCCAGGGAAACTCCCTTTATTACATCAGGGATGTGACATGAGGTGTTACATCCCACCCTAATC
>NW_004443953.1:16033829-16040607 GCF_000243295.1 Trichechus manatus latirostris | reverse complement strand
CCTAATTCCTTGGTCTTAATTTAGAATAATTATTCTATGGATAAAATCTGCATATCTCCAACTTTCAGCTGAAAATTAAATACTCAGTTTATTATCTTAAACCAGGAGTCAGCAAACATTTTCTGTAAAGTCTAATAGTAAATTTTTTAGGCTTTTGTGGCTACATATCATTTATGTTATGTATTTTTTTAACAGCCTTTTAAAAATATAAAAACCATTCTTAGCTCCAGGGCCATACAAAAACAAGCCTTGGGCTGTCTTAGTTTATTGCAAGGCTTCTAACCGGTTCTGTCTGGTTCAGTCATGGCCAACAAAGTGAAACTCGAACAGACCCAAATTTTTAAAATGTTGGTGAACTGGAACCAGAAATATTTCAGGTTAAAGCCCTGCTAGAAACTTAATCTCCCTCTTAGAAAACAAGGGCAGTATGCGTGTTGCATAGCAACCAAATCTCCTGACTGGCAGAGCTGGAAACAGTGGTGACCTGCTCAAAGATGGCGGCCAACCGAGCCATTTGGAATGTCACTCTCCACAGTCCTGGCAATAACCCAATCTCCCGCATCAGGCCCCTGAAAGGGCTCACTACGCCTCTTTTGAGTCTCATTTCAGGGCTTCGACCCATAATTTTTCCCATTTCGGATCACTCAGATTTTCAAAATTCACGTCTGTTCTGGTTTTGCTTTGTCGGCCATGACTGAACCTGTTCAAAGCCCTCGTTTACTGACCCCTCCCTGAACAATTTCAGATGGGCCCTAACTAGCCCGTGATGGAATTAGTTGAAGCAACTTTACTCATCCACACTGCTGAAGACAAACTGAAGGGAACTAAGGCCAACATGTCGGTAGTTCAGGAAGGGAGGCAGAGACAGGGCTCTCGCAATGCTTTGCCCCTAAGGATGTGACGGTAGCCTTGACTTTGTTTGGTATAGTCAAGAAGGCTGAACCCAAGGAAGCTGAGCTGGCAGGGGTAATACTGAAATAAAAACACTAAGAAACAAGAAGGCCAGTTTATTTTACAATGACCTGTGAGGTAGTTAATGTGGGAAACAGCAGGCAAGTCATTAAACTCTCTGGGTTCAGTTCATTCGGCCCACATCTCACTCTGGGCACAGTTCTCATGCTGATGAGGTAAAAATGAGCCTGACCAAGACCACGAGGGAAACCCAGGCCACTGGGAGTATCTCCAAGGTATGGATCCCAATTTCCACAAAATGGCTCGGCAGAGTCCACAAATGGTAAGAGAACTTTATTTTAATAAAAGTGTCCTCATTTAAGCTGCCCCCTTCCCCCACCACTAGAAAGCAGCTTTCTCTCTACAAAGCAATCCATTTATTTAGACATACTCTTCTTAGGCAACTCTAACTTCTTCCACCTCCGTAACACCACTCTGTATTTTTCACTTTCGGTCTTCTCTTCAAACACTTTTTTCAGGAGAATTCGCATTACTGTGTCTGTTTCTGCTTCTTTATCCTCTCCAATGAGAAGATCCAATGTATCTCCCACTTTCACCTGAAAATTAAAAACAAAACCGAGTCTTTATTACGCCTTCGGAAACCCAGGCAAAGGCAAACATCCCTGCTTTGAGTTTTTACCGGGTTATCTATAATCAGCCAAAAGAGGGGCAGGTGAGAAAAGGCCCCGGGTTCTCTGTAACAATCGAACGATCATTTGTCCCTGGTACCTCGGGTGAAAGGGCCTCACTTGGGGGTTGCCTCAAATGCTCGCAAACACTGTTGTTCCTTCAACCTAGACAACTGTCTGCTTATGGTTGGTCCTTGTGTGGTGTGGCTCTATTATTCACTTCTATTGGATGATTTCAGAAAATAACTGTAGGCATTTATTTTGGTAACAATAGTGAGACAAAGAAAGTGGGGCACAGTCTCAGAGAATATGAGCACAGTAATCATTACATTACTGTAATACACAGGAGTCTCTGGGTTGCACAAATGGCTAAGCATTCAGCTGCTAACCAAAAGGTTGGCCGTTTGAACCTGCCCAAAGGTGCATTGGAAGAAAAGCCTGCCGATCTGCTTCTGAAAGGTCACAGCCATGAAAACCCTATGGAGTACAGTTCTACTCTACAACACATAGGATTACCATGAGTTGAAATTGACTTGATGGCAACGGGTAATCAACTACATACAATGAGAAGACAATTTCCAGTGTAACATTTTTCACTGATTCCAGTCTAGATGAGCTATGTAACTCATGGACAGCTGGCTGGAAATTAGTCACTGTGGACCAATGGACAGTTGTACCTTGTAGGGAAATGGTTCTCCATTTGGTTGGCTCCACTGATGCCAGATAACTAAGAAGAGAGGCAGAAGTCAACTCACAAAGGTGGAATGCCACATAACAGAAAGTAGAGTTGGATGGTGACCCATAGGCTAAAAAGGGTGAAGTCAAACCCATTCTGGCCCAAATCGGTAGCTCTGGGTTGAGCCAGCAGTGGAGGGCATTCTCTGGGGTAGCCATGTCAGCTCCAAGGCCCAAAGACTCAGGGCAATGCTGCCAGATTGTGGACAGCCCACAACAGATACCTGGTCCCAGCAGCTCAGGATCCCAGTGTGTGAGGGAAGAGCTGTCACCAGACATGGGGGTGCGAGGTAGGGGGCTATCCTCCTGGAGTTTTGGGCTCAATTTTTTTAAAATGACCTCAGCCCAACCGTCTGGATGTTTAAAATCATTGTCCAGAAATACAAGGCTTGGTAACTCTGCTCTACCTTTTTTGGCATAACTTTATTTCATTAAAATTCATTTTTGATAAGAAATACTACACATGTGGTACAAAATTTAAAAGGTACAAAAGTATATGCAAAGAAAAGGCGACAGTTCTGGTGTATCCTTTCAGACATGCACTGTGCATGATGTCTGCCTCTAAAAGGGAGGGCGGGCTAATGTGTAGCTGAAGAGTGAATCCCTTTGGGGGCTTAGTCCTAGAGCAGAGAACAGAGGGAATGTTTCTGCTTTACCCAATTAACTCCAGAGAAGGATGGGTTAGGAAGGCTCAGTCCCCTCTACTTTGGGCTCCACAAACCCACTGCTTAATTCAGCAGATACCCAGCACTTACAGGATACTCTGGTTTGCAGCTTGCAGGAAAGCTCTGCTCAGCTGCAGGGAGCCAGGGTTAGAGCAGCAGCACCACACAAGTGCCTGACCCTTGGGGCCAGCAGCCAGGCACAGCCTCCACGGAGCGGGCCAAGGAAGGAGAGGGGCTCTCTATTGCCCTCCGAGGCCCTGTCGTTTTTCTCATGTGGGAGACTGGGCACAGCAGACACAGAGCAAAACTGGCTGGGATTAGGGGCTGTTCCAAATATCTACATTTCAAATCTCCCCTTAGCTGCAGTTACTATGGCTACCAAGCCTCCCTAGTAACAAAGCAGTCGAAAATTAATGCTGGCCCCTTCCTCTGCTGACCCTCAGGAGAAATCTGGAAGGCAGCCGAGATAACAGAACACCCAAGGCAGAACGAAGAAGCAGTAATTAGGCTGTAGTTAACAATATCTCAAAGCAGAGGGAGAAAAACAGGCTTGTGGGGTTTGTAAATGAGGCCCTGGCACAGAGGAGGGCATTTTAAGGGAGTAATCATTCCTCACTCCAAGAACACGGCCTTGTCTTTGGAATACTGTGGCTGAGGAGACAGGGGCTGGACAAAATGAGCGAAAAGCAATTAGCAGACAAGAAGGGCTGATCTCCTATGCATGTCAGGAGTGCCTGAAATTTGTGCAGCTCACTGAGCAATGATTGACACGCCTCGGTTTGGGCCTGAACCAGTCTGGCCAAGCGCTGTCAGGGAAAAAAGGATCGTGGGCCCTTGTGACTTGAAGGTGTGAGACAGGCCATCAGGGAGTTTTCCCTCATTCTGTCCAGTTAGCCCCAAGAGCCTGTATGATCCTAGAGAGCAAGAATGCTGAAGACAGCCTCAGTGCTCACCAGATCCATAGCTGACAGCCTCACACTATCCCATGTCCCCGCGTAACAAGATGCAGCTCCACTCCTCCAACCCCGGGACTGTGTTGAAATATGAAAGAAGCTTAAATAAAACAATCTCCGAAGTGTGTCTAACTTCCCTGGAACATTTGTTTCCTGGACACTGACACCCCTTAGTCAGGTTATGTCTTCCAATGCCTCGTACATCACGTGTCTCCCATACTTTTAACACGCTATTGTGTTTTGTTAACTTTGACTACCATTATTGTTTTTTCCAATTATAAAAGTGATACATACTCGCTGTACAAAATTCAGAAAATAAAAGCATGAAGAAAATCGATATAACCCATAATGCCATACTCAGAGATAAATACTAGTAATATTAATATTTTAATTCTGGACACATGTGTATATGTAATTTATTTCTACAAAAATATTTTAACTGAATTCCTAAGTGTGTATACATACATATACCTATACACACACACAGTGATTTATTGTTCAAGACTGGGTACTGTAAATATACTTTCTTGTAACTGACTCCTTTCACTTAACAAAGGTGTTGACATGGACCTGTCAGAAAACGTGGACCATCGTTTGTAACATGTGCTGTCACATCATCCTCCTTGTGCTACCCCAGCCCTGGGCACACAGCAGCGCTCCAGCAAGTGCTTGGCAGGTGCTGCCCAACTGCATAGAATTACACATCTGCTCAGACAACACTGGGCCAAAGAAAACCTCTACAAGGATCAAATGTTTCCTTTTAACCTAATTATGATGATTCCATAGGGGTTAACATTAATGACTTAGAAGTTTAATTAATGGAGTTTTGCCAATCCTGATAGTGGCTTGTCCTAAAATTTTAAAGAAAAAGGGGAAGCTTCATCACAAAGTCACTAATGCTGCAAAAGAGTAAGTGGCCTGTGCGACTGAAGCCTGTTGGTGATTCACACTAGCTTGACCAGGACCACACAGGACCTCAGAGAGGTAAGGCAGACATACACAAGCAGCCACGCTCCAAGTGAGGAGCCTGAGGGGAAGTGTGGGGTAGTATTAACTGAGTATTGGCAGAGCATCCGACAAAATATCTGGCCGCCACTTTATAGGTTTAATATCTCACCGTTCTGCTTTTCTTCCATAATTTTTCCCCATTCAGCCTGAGCTCACCTTTGTAGAATGCATCTTCCACTTTGCTATTAAAAAACAAAAAAAGGTAAAGTGCTTTAAGATAGAAATATATTCAAAACCACTATACAGGTTTGAGAAAAACACCTGCCATTAATGTTTATTCAGACAGTGACTGACATTCCCCACAAATTCTCCATTCTGGTTGCTGGGAACAGAAAGTTAACTGCTCCCACACATACCTAAAACAGGGAGACCACAGGGTGTTTCTGAATAGATGCTGAACTGCTGCAAAGATGTGCCATTACTATCGGGCCGTCAATTAGTACCCTGATGAGGCTTTCAGAGAGTTTAGCATGAATGTCAAGCTCCACTCAGGGCCAGGGGACCCCCCCCCCCACTCTACCTGACTCCCTATACAGCAACACCTGCCAAGGCTGTAGCCCTGGTGATTCACGATGGCCAAAGTGAGTGGGCACTTCCTTCCCCTCAGATACCCCTCTGTACTCTGGCAGAAAAACCAGGCACCACATGTACGCTGAGGCCATCAAGACACCCTGTGCTAGTCTGTACTGATGCTGGGGAAATCCCAATACGGCAGCTGCTGATCTCCCTGAATTTAAATCACTGGGGCAACCAGACCAGGGGAGGATGCAGACCAAAATCAATGCCCTTTCCTTTTGATGATCAGAATCCAGGTGACTGACATTTGAGGCTCTGTTTAATAAAGCAGCAGCTACTTCTCTGGGAAAGGGGAGAGGGCCACCTTCTGAGTCTGCCATTCAACAAACCCTGATCAGGGTGGCAAGAGGGGGGACCTGTGGGGTCAGAGTCACCTTTATGAATCTCCCAAGCTTCATGGATTAAAAAATTAAACTATGCCATTAAATTAGGTCACATGTACAGATTATACAGGAAATCTTTTTGAATTTATTATTCATACCACAATTCTTACCTTGCATACAGTATGCACACAATCAATGATTGCTAGAGGAATGAATGAACAGTGAGGGTGAATATCATATAATTAGTCTAGCAGAGAAAAGAATGAGAATATTAAAGAAACTTTGAAAGTTACTATTTCTAGGCATTTTATATGAACACACTGTTCTTCATAAAAACTAATATATATTGAGTACCTACTATGTGCTAGGTACTGTTATATGTGCTTTAGATAGCTAAGACAGACACTTGATTAATCCTTACAACCACCCTCTAAAGTAGGTTCTATTATCCCCATTTTACAGATGAGGAAACTGAGCAACAGAGAGGTTAAGTAACTTGCCCAAAGTCACACACAGAGACAGCATTCAATTGCTCGAAGTCTGGCTTCAAAGCCTGCATTCTTAACTACCACCTTATACTGCTTCCTTTGATTCTAAGAGGTACCTTCTGATATTGTAGCATTTGTGAAATCCAGGTGCATCTTATGCTTGCTATATACATTAATGTGGTGATTCCTTTTCTCCTCAAGAAGCTGTTATTAAATCAATGGTTCATCTTACAGTCAACCGTGTCTTAGAATTAAGGAAGTATGGCACATGGGGTTTGCAGGCAGTCACTTGACTTCTTTGGGAATCAGTTTTCTCATCTATAAAATGAAATAATTGAAATGGATTACCTATAAGGTCCTTTCACATCTATGGTTACTCTTCACCATAATATGGGCCAAGTGATTATTTGTAATGCTGTATTAAAATAACCAACAATAAACCTTAAACCA
>NW_004443953.1:16030314-16033729 GCF_000243295.1 Trichechus manatus latirostris | reverse complement strand
TGACAACAGCAACTTGAAAGATTAGACAAGAACCTTAGGGGGCAGTGAATTTATGTTAATGCAGGAGAAACAACTCAGAAAAGAAGGGTGAGAATGGTTATACAACTCGAATAATGTAATCAATGTCACTGAATCATACATGTAGAAACTGCTGAATTGGTGTTTACATTCTGCTGTGTATATTCTCAACAATAATAAAATTTAAAAAAAGGAAAGGAAAAAAAAAAAAAAAACCATGAAGCCAAGTGAGTTTATAATAAAACACACATCATACTCACTTTCTTCCAACATCTAGACCCGTCTTCAGGATAACATCATATCGTAAAGACTGTGCAACTTTTTCCAGGTCTTTATAGTCTTTGACCACACTCGGGTCATCCTCGAGCTCCTGTTCCTGCTCATTTATCTCACTGTGATCACTCTCTTCATCAGAGTCATCTTCAGCTTCCACTTTCTGCAGAGTCTTTTTAGTGGATTTTTTAGAGCTTATATTACTTTTGAGTCTTATGGAAAATGGAAAAACATATTCTGGAGATACTAAAAGCCCTGGGAGTCTCAGTGAGAAAATATTATGGAAAAGTGTTTTATAATTTGATGCATTTAACTTGGTACTAGAAAAATATACGTATCGATTCCAGGAAGCACAGAGTTTGTATGAAGGTGTCCCCCGGAGCGCTCCCCAGAGTCCAGTCCAGGCATCTGGCTTTCTTAAAACACCAGCAGGCAATCTGACACTAGTCATAGACATGGCTCACACAACCTGAAACAGACAATAATTCAGTCTTATTTCACAAGTGGCAGAGTTGTGGCACTCTTACAACATAAACCACATATACCATGAGCACTTTGTATCTGGTACTATACTTACTCTCTCCTAAAAAAAGCTGTAGTCTACACATACTGAGGGTCATGCACCATCCTATAGGGAGTCTTCTAGCTGTAATTAACCTGCTTCCCTTACAAGGTTGTTATAGGGCCAAATGAGATAATAATATGTATAAAAAACTGGTTCTACTCTTCGCCCTTCTCCAAATTAGCTCCGGGTACTGTTTGCTAATGAAGACTATTATTAACAATACTTTTCAGTGATTTGCCTTTTTTTAAAAAAAGATAAGATAATCCTGTGGAGAGAAAGGCTACTTACTGACATACATCCTTACAATAGTGACTTTGCTGATGAGGGATACCAGTTTGTGACTTCATAAAACCCAGAGTGAATCTCTAAATTTTATTTCAACCTCCAACCCCAGCAAATCAGAGCTAGTAATGAGCAAATTGGACAGATCCGTGGGAAAACAGACCTCCATCCCACTGCTAAACAGAAGCATTAACTAGCTGAGAAGAAAGGGGCCTAGAGACCCGCTAACTGGGTAGTTGTTTGCTTAGGCACCAAGGTGCTGACATGTCAGAGGGCAATCAATTCCTACTGTTACCTAAAACACAGCAGGAACTGTATTATGATGGTGGCTGACTTCCCAAAGTTCACCAACATGGCTTTGGAGACCATGATGTGGTAATGCAAGAAGAGTTTCCATATGGTCAGTACCCTCATGACTTTCCTTTGGTGCCAAGGTTATACTTTGGGACTTTTTCTTTGATAATAATTCTCATGATTTTCCCTCCCTACTTTCCATTACTTACAAAGCTGACAACAGCAATTATATGTAAGGCTCACTCATAAGCACATAGCAAATATATTCATTAACATTTTGAGCCTTATTTTTGCTGGCATAAATGAGGCAGACAACACAAGTGCAAACTCTATTACCCACCACTCATGGGGCCCCAGTTTATGCCTGAGTCTTACACTGAGACATGTAAAACCTGTTGCCCTCGAGTTGATTCTGACTCATAGCGATGCTATAGGACAGAGAACTGCCCCATAGGGTTTCCAAGGAGCGAGTGGTGGATTCAAACTGCCAGCCTTTTGGTTAGCAGCTGAGTTCTCAACCACTGCACCACGAGGCTCAATGTATGGGCTGTTTTTCAACACAATTATAATTTGAAATAATTTTTAAAAGCCAGAGAGTAATCTAAATTACTGGCTAGAAACGACCTGCAGCACCTTCAAAAGAAATTGCAAGAAATTATTTCCATACATATTCTGTCTAATAGAGAATGAATAACACCCCTTTACAGGAAGAATTTTAAATTTTATATAAGCAGGGATAAAGGAAGAAAATGGCATATTTCAGGAATTCCCAGACTTGTGATTCATGGATCACTAAAATCTGGGGTGGGGGGAAAAAGGGTATCTAGCAGTGGACTTTTTCTTTTGCCAAGGAGGGTTTTTTTTTTTTTTAAATTGTCACTATTACTACCATAATTTCAAAAAAAGAAAGGAGATTTAAATGTCAACAAACAGGAATTGAACTCCTTTAAATTGAATAAATTTAGCATTATAAGAAACTCACTGTTCTTTCCTTTTTCTTTATTCATTGTGGACCAGGGAAAACTTTATTACAGACTGGTACAGGCCTATGGCCCACTGGTGTTGAGAACCAATGGTATATTTGCATATAAGGGGCATTAATAATGCATTTATAGATGCCCCCCCAAAAAAAATCATAATCAAAAAGGGTTGAATATACCCTTTTTATGTAATCTTTTATAAAATTTTCTGAATATACATGAAATCTGTTCATTTTAGATAATTTGAAAAAAATGTAAGAAAATTTAAACCATCCATAATCTACTCTATGATAAACACTGTTAATATTTTGGCATATACCCTTCACAGTATAAAACTTTTAATAAAAAAATAATTCTAATAAACACAGCCTCCTCTCATACCTTCCCACCCAGCCTAAACACACAGGAGGTTAGACACAGTAGCCAGAGTTCTCTATCATTGGCCTTAGAAAGTCTGGGCCCGTCCTAAGTTCTAGACTCAATAGAATTTATCCAGGTGATGTCTAAGTCTGAGGCCAAGATAGCTCCTGTATCAAATCACTACCTGCTATTGGGCCTAGACCAAACCAGTTTATAAGATGCTCATGTAACAGGAAAGATTAAGACCCTGGCAATAACAATGATGATTCACCTAGCTTTAGGTCAGTTTCTCAAACTGTGGGTGACGAGCCATTATTAACATTTTTACTTTTTAAGAACTAGAACTGAAGAATATAGAAAATATCAGAGCACATCACATATAAGAGCAAATAACGCTTCAGGAGACTTGTTACAATCACACACAGAGACATATATATATATACACGTCTATGTGTATACACATACTGAGTCATGTAAAACATGTACTGTGAACGACAATTAGAAAAAGTTTGAAAACAGTGGTCTAGGGGACTTCAGCAAATTATTTTTTGCTTATCAGTTATAATGCCAAAGGCCATGTGTAGATCTCAGAGCTTAGGGCCTGGCTGCATGTTCCACCCCAATTAACAAAATTCCCAGAACT
>NW_004443953.1:16028765-16029689 GCF_000243295.1 Trichechus manatus latirostris | reverse complement strand
TGTGACATGAGGTGTTACATCCCACCCTAATCCTCTTTAACATAATCTAATATTGCCTCACTAACCACAGGCAGAGATTAGGATTTACAACACATAGGAAAATTACAATCACAAAATGGAGGCCAACCACACAATTCTGGGAATCATGGCCCAGCCAAATTGATACACACATTTTTTGGGGGACATAATTCAAACCATGACACAGGGTCACACAAACACTAAGTGGTATAGCCAGGATCTAAACCCAGGCACCTTGCTCTAAAAATCCAGACTCTTCACCACTATGATCAACTGCAGGTCAGGTCTTCTGACTCCAAGTCCACTGCTCTTTCTTCCACACCATGACACTTACTTTTTCATTTTTTCTAGAACAAAAGCTAACCTCTACCTACTGTAATACCAGAGTGAATGAATAATTTCAGGGGTGGAGGAGTAGGAGGAACTGTTGCCCCAACTTAGAAGGAATTCTAAGGAGACATCATGGGTGACAGGCGTGCCCATGGCTGAGGTGAAGTCCTGTCTTCCTGTCGTTTCTGTACTCCCACATTCCCCACCCAAATTCCTATGAGGAATGCATGGATATGATGTTGCTCTCTGCATACATCACAAATAGAGTTGTCTACCTACACTATTATTTACATAATAGCTATTTAACAGAAAATAGTTATTTAAAAATCAAACTCATGTAAATACAACAAACATAACCAAAGTGTCAAGACAGGCATTACCTTTGTGTTCATTAGCTACTCCCTCTCTTTGTGATCTGCTTCACTTTCCAGCAAATAAACATGGGCAAATGCTGGAAGTTTGGGTAAAATTTATGAAAAACATAAAATTGAGAAAACCTCACTAACCTAATCTTTGCTGCAAATTAGGAGATGATGACCATTTCTAGGTGTTAGCAGTGGTACACTGGGGACCAGA
>NW_004443953.1:16026703-16027764 GCF_000243295.1 Trichechus manatus latirostris | reverse complement strand
CTCCCTTCTTCTCCACCTGACTTCCAGGACACCTCACTCCTGGTTCTCTCCTCTGCTGCTTCTCAGACTCCTTCTTCCTCTTTTCCCTGACATCTTAATGTTGGAATGCCAAGGCCTCAGTCTCTTGCTTTGCTTATTTTGCTTTATATTCTTTCACTGTAATAATACATAAATGCAAGTATGACTATATGCTTGAGTCCTCCTAGTGAATCACTGAACATGAGGGTGGTCTTGGGGACCCCCAGCTCAATACCCAAATGCCTATTCAACATCTCCACTTGGGTGTGTAGTAGGCACCTCAAACTCAGTTAGTCCCCCCAAAAACTCCTCATATACTTCCAACCCCAAACCTGCTCTACTTTAGCCTTCCTCATTTCAGTTAATGGTAATTTTATCCTTCCAGTTACTAAGAACGAGCTTCCAGGTCAGTCTTGACTATTCTCTTTCTCTCATATTCATATTCATTATGTCAGAAAATAATGTTGGCTGTATCTTCAAAATACGTCCCAAATCCCACCACTTCCATCACTGCTACCACACTGGCTCAGGCCACCATCTGTTGCTGAGGTTGCTACAAGGGCTCCGTTAGTCTATTATCCAGAATGCAGCCCAGGTAATTCTTTTAAAAAGTAATTCCGATCATGCCACTCCTTTCCTTAAAACCCTATAAAACACCCTGAGAAAAATGCAAAGCCCCTACCATGACCTACAGGCTCCGTGTGACCTGGCCCCTCGTTTTCTCTCTGATCTCATCTCCTGCCACTCACGCTTGCTTGCTCAGCTCCACTCACACTAGCATCTCTGCTGCTCCTCATACACACCAGACACATTTCTGCGTAGGAAACTAACTTTTACCACAGACATGCATAGATAACTCCTCACCTTCTTCAAGTCTTAACTCAAATGTCAACTCAGTGAGGCCTACCCATTCCAACTCTATTTAATAGATATCTTGCCCCCTCCACCCCAGTCCCCTTTACTTAGTCTGCTTTACTTTTTTTTTTTTCTACATAGTACTTAGCACCTTCTAACATACTATATAGTTTACTGTCTTTTTGCCT
>NW_004443953.1:16022055-16023129 GCF_000243295.1 Trichechus manatus latirostris | reverse complement strand
GAGTAGCTAAAGCAAAAGGCAGAAATGGTGAAGTAAAAGAACTGAACAGAAGACTTCAAAGGAAGGCTGGAGAAGACAAAGTAAAGTATTTGAGTGATATGTGCAAAGAGCTGGAGATAGAAAACCAAAAGGGAAGAACACACTCGGCATTCCTCATGCTGAAAGAACTGAAGAAAAAATTCAAGCCTCGAGTTGCAATAGTGAAGGATTCTACAGGGAAAATATTAAACGATACAGGAAGCATCAAAAGAAAATGGAAAGAATACACAGAGTTATTATACCAAAAAAAATTGGCTGATATTCAACCATTTCAGGAGGTAGCATATGATCAGGAACTGAAGGAAGAAGTCCAAGCTGCACTGAAGGCATCAGCGAAAAATAAGGTTCCAGGAATTGACGGAATATCAACTGAGATGTTTCAACAAATGGATGAGCGATGGAAGTGCTCATTCGCCTATGCCAAGAAATTTGAAAGACAGATACCTGGCCAACCGACTGGAAGGCATCCATATTTATGCTTGTTCCCAAGAAAGGTGACCCGATTGAATGTGGAAATTATCGAACAATATCAATATCACACAAAAGTAAAATTTCGCTAAAGATCATTCAAAAGCGGCTGCAGCAGTATATTGACAGGGAACTGCCAGAAATTCAGGCCGGATTCAGAAGAGGACGTGGAAACAGGGATATCATTGCTGATGTCAGATGGATCCTGGCTGAAAGCAGAGAATACCAGAAAGATATTTACCTGTGTGTTATTGACTATGCAAAGACATTCGATTGTGTGGATCATAACAAATTGTGGATAACGTTGCGAAGAATGGGAATTCCAGAACACTTAATTGTGCTCATGAAGAACCTGTGCACAGATCAAGAGACGGTTGTTCAGACAGAACAAGGAGATATTGCATGGTTTAAAGTCAGGAGATGTGTGCGTCAGGGTTGCATCCTTTCACCGTACCTATTCAATATGTATGCTGAGCAAATAATCTGAAAAACTGGACTATATGAAGAAGAAAGGAGCATCAGGATTGGAGGAAGACTCATTAACAACCTGTGATATGCAGATGACAC
>NW_004443953.1:16019094-16019988 GCF_000243295.1 Trichechus manatus latirostris | reverse complement strand
TTTTCAATCACCTCATATGCATTCAAAAGCTAGGCAATGAAAAAGGAAGACAAAAGAAAAATTGATGTATTTGAATTGCAGTGTTGGTGAAATATATTGAATACACCGGGGACTGCCAGAAGAACCAAGAAATTAATCTTAGAAGAAATACGACCTGAATGCTCCTTAGAAGCGAGGATGGTAAGACTTTTGCTCACTTACTTTGGACACATCATCAGAAATGACCAATTGCTAGAAAATGACTTCACGTTTGGTATAGCAGAGGGTCAGCGACAACGAGGGAAACCCTGCATGAGATGGGTTGACACAACAGTCCCAACAATGGACTCAAACATACCAACGGTCATGAAGATGGCGAAGGAACTGGCAACGTTTTGTTCTGTTATTCGTCCAACATGTAAAGGGATAAAAGAATACAATGATTTTAGATTACATAGAATCAACTTGACCAGTGGCTTTGAAAAATAATTTCATTAGATGAATCAAGTTAATTTTTTTGTTTTTACTTTTACAACTTTGTTTTTTAATATATTTATTTTTTAGAGTAGTTTTAAGCTTACAGAAAAATTACACAGAAAGTTGAGTTCCCAAGTACGCCCCTTGCCCCTCCACACAGTTTCTCCTAATATTAATTAACATCTTGCATTAATCTGGTACATATGTTACAATAGATGAACCAATATTGATACATTATTATTAACTAAAGTCCAAAGTTTACATTGAGGTTCACTCTTTGTATTATACAGTTCTATGAGTTTTGGCAAATGCATGTCATGCATCTACCGTTCCAGTATCATGCAGAATAGTTTCACTGCTCTTAAAAAGCCCTGTGTTCCACCTATTTGGAGCCCTGGTGGCCACAGTGGTTAAGAGCTTGGCTGCTAACCAAAAGTC
>NW_004443953.1:16001492-16018492 GCF_000243295.1 Trichechus manatus latirostris | reverse complement strand
AACTCTTCAGAGAAAGGTTAGACTGGACTATAAGACATAAAATGATACTCATGAAGAGTGTGCTTCTTAGCTCAAGTAGATACATGAGACTAAATGGGCAGCTCCTGTCCAGAGGCGAGATGAGAAGGCAGAGAGTGTCAGGAGCTGGTTGAATGGACACAGGATATCTGGGGTGGAAAGGAAGAAAAGAGTGTGCTGTCACAGTATAGGGAGAGCAACTGGGGTCACAAAACAATGTATGTATAAATTTTTGTACGAGAGACTAACTTGAATTGTAAACTTTCACTTAAAGCACAACAATAAAAAAAAAAAAGAAACTAAATTTTTTTTCACAGAAATACCCACCTCATTCTCCCATTGGACAGGAGCCTCTGCTGTGGTACATTATGGAGACTGTAGTTTTCACAGGTTGTCACCTCCTGGTGATCTAGTAGCACATTCCACTTCAGTGAATAGCACTGCAGTAGTTCAGATCACAAGACTTGAGAAATGGGTTCCGAGTTGAGCCAATAAATCTGGGCTGCAGCTTTTAATTTGGCCTTTAACACTTAATCTTACATAGGGAGATTAGTAAATTAAAATAAGCTTTCAGCTGGAGCCTGTAGATGAGTTCAAAGTTATCTTTTAAATCAGGAGGAATCACTTTCCATACTCTCAACATTGTTATGGGCTGGATATTATTTTCTTTTCTCTCACAATTTACTTACTCACTACTTATTTATTTGTTCATTTGTTTCAAGCAGAGAAAAATTACCTGAGAATAAAGTTCCCATTCTACTGCCTCACCTTGTTTATCTCAAATCTCAAGGTTAGTAACCACAAAAGATATTTTTAAAACACTTTCTTTACAAAGTCCCATCCTTCCACTGGTGCTCTGAAACCCTCCCCTCTCACATTTTCAAGGACTTTACACTTTAGGTTCTCATCTTCCAGATAATACTTGCCAGGACACAAACATCTTCAAGTATATCTTATTTTTATTTAAAAAATTATATCTTTATTTTTTTTTAAATCCAATAGAAAGCAATTTTTAAAAAATAGTATTTTATTGTGTTTTTGGTGAAAGTCTACACAGCAACTTAGGTTCTCCTTTGACAATTTCCACACAAATTGATCAATGACGTTAGTTATATTTTCCACGTTGTCTCAATGTTCTCATTAATTGTGTTCTAGTTGCTCCATTTCCAGTACTCTAGTTTCTCTGCCCCTTTATCTTCTCATCTTTGCTTTGGATTAAATGCTGATCTTTTGGACTCACAGGTTTTTTTCCTTTTTTTATTGTGCTTTAGTTGAAAGTTTACAGCTCGAGTTATTTTCTCATTCAAAAATTTATACGTATGTTGTTTTGTGACATTGGCTGCAATCCCCACAATGTGATGGCATGCTCCCTCTTTCCACCGCCAGTTTCCTGTGTCCATTCGACCAGTTTCTGTTCCCTCCTGCCTTCTCATATTGCATTTGGACAGGAGCTGCCCATTTGGTCTTGTATATCTGATTGAACTAGAAGCACATTCCTCTCATGTATTATTTTTTGTTTTATAGTCCCGTCTAATCTTTGTCTGAACAATGGGCTTCAGGAATGGTTTCAGTTCTGAGTTAACAGAGCATCTGGGGGCTATGGTTTCCGGGGTTCCTCCGGTCTCTGTTAGACCATTAAGTCTAGTCTTTTTACATGAATTTTAATTCTGTTCTACATTCTTCTCCTGCTCTGTCTGGGACTCTTTGTTGTGTTCCCTGTCAAGGCAGTCATTGGTGGTAGCTGGGCACCATCTAGTGCTTCTGGTCTCAGGCTGATGGAGTCTCTGATTCATTTGGACCTTTAGTCTTTTGGGCTAGTATTTTCCTTGTGTATTTGGTTTTCTTCATTCTTCTTTGCTCCGGGTAGGATGAGACCAATAGATGTACATTAGATGGCCGCTCACAAGCTTTTAAGATCCCAAATGCTACTCACCAAAGTAGGATGTAGAACATTTTCTTTATAAACTATGTTATGCCAATTGACCAAATGTTCTCCCAAACTATGGTCCCCTAGTGTGCTGGTGCTTTTTTATTCCACATTATTTTTGAACTTCATTCCATGTTTATACATATATTTTTGGCTCCTTTATACAATTCATGTATAAATTATTCTCATTCTGTTTTTTTTCCTGGAGGACAGTTAGGCTCCTTCAAACATAGCAGTATTGGGTTCTTACAGAGGTAACACTGTGCGAAAGCGTCTCTAGGGTGTTTACTTAGAATATCAATCTTTTCTCGCTCCTCCTGAGAAGAATCTCTGAGTTCTAGAGTAAGTATGCTTAACTTCAACCTTACTAAAAATGGCCTAGTTATACCAATTTACATTCACACAGGCTCATGAAAGTCATAGTTTTTTCTCATTCTCTCTAACAGTTCATATCATCACATTTTTAAATACTGCCACTCTCATATATGGAAAATGGTATCTTGTTTTAATTTGCACTTTCCCTGATTAGCTGTGAGATTGAATACCTTTTTACCCTTATTTTATTGTTGAAAATATACACAGCAAAACATACACCAATTCAACAATTTCTACAAGTATTATTCAGTGAAACTGATTACATTCTTCAAATTGTGCAACCATTCTCCTTTTCCTTTTCTGAATTGTTCCTTCCTTATTGACATAAACTCTTTGTCCTCCAAACTTCCTATCTAACCTTTTGAGTTGCTATTGTCCATTTTTTTTAGCTTTTTTTTTTTGTTATTGTTGTTGAGAATATTCACAGCAGAATATACACCAATTCAACAATTTCTACATGTGCAATTCTGTGTCATTGATTATATTCTTCAAGTTGTGCAACCATTCTCATCCTCCTTTTCCAAATTGTTCCTCCTCTAGTAATATAAACTCACTGCTCCCTAAGTTTCCTATTTAATTTTTCAAGTTGCTGTTGTCAATCTGATTCAATGTAGATAAATCTTAAAAGAGCACAATGCTCCAGGCAGATGTTCTTTACTAATTAAGCTAAGCTATCCTTTGGTGAAGGAGGATAGTTAAGTTAAGAAGACTTCAGGGGATATTTTTGGCTTAAGGTTTAAAAATTATCTCAGGGCAATAGCTTCAGGTGTTCATCCAGCCTGAATGGCTCTAGAAAGTCTGGATTCCATGAGAATTAGAAATTCTGTTATGTATTTTCCCCCCTGGATTAAGTATCTTTTTACATATTACCTATTCAGATTTTCTCTTATTTGATTGCCAATTTGTATCCTTTGTCCACTTCTTTATGTGGTTACCTTTTTCTTAGCAGTGGTTAGTATTGTGTAGTAAAGAATTTGACCTAAACCCAAGAGAAGATCTGGCTTTTGCCTTCAGCTTCAGGGAGATAATCTCCAGTTATCATCATTTGCCTGGGGGTCTTGGGTCATACTGGATAGTCTAAAAAAAAATATGATTTAGGGTGGGGGCTGGCCACACCTGTATAGTCTTAGGGGCAGGCTGACTATGCCAGAAATACCAACAATGTGATGTAGGGAGGGGCTTTAGGTCAACCTTGAGGCTGAGATCAACCATGTGGGAATCAATCAATCTCAATCAATTAATACATTTGAGTATTGCTAGGTCATAGAGTAATTCTATTTTTTACTTTCTGAGAAACTGCCAAACTGTTTTCCACAATGGCTGCACCATTTTACATTCCCACCAGCAATGCACAAGGGTTCCAATTCCTTCACAACCTTGCAAACACTTGTTATTTTCTGATTTTTTAATAATAACCATCCTACTGGGTGAGAAGTGGTAGCTCATTGTGATTTTGATTTGCGCTTCCCCAGTGACTAATGACATTGAGCATCTTTTCGTGTGCTTATTGGCCATTTGTATCTCTTCTTTGGGAAAATGTCTATTCAAATCCTTTGCTCATTTTTAAATTCAGTTTTTTTTTTTTTTTTTTGGTCATTGAGTTGTAATATTTCTTTATATATTTTGGATATTAATCCCTTATCAGATATATGATTTGCAAATATTGTCTCCCTTTCTGTGGGCTGTCTTTTCACTTTCTTGATAGTGTCTTTTGATGCACAAAAGTTTTTAATTTTGATAAAGTCCAATTTATCTATTTTTTTTCTATTATTGTCTATTTTTTTGTTATATGTAAGAATCCACTGCCACATTCAAGGTCATGAAGCTTTATTCCTATGTTTTCTTCTTAGAGTTTTATAGCTTTAGATATTAGATTTAGGTCTGTGATTCATTTGGGTTTTTGTATATGGTATAGCATAGGGTCCAACTTTATTATTTTGCCTATGGAGATACAGTTTTTCCAGCACTATTTTTTAAAAAAATTGTCCTTCCCTGTTACATAGTCTTGGCACCCTTGTCATAATAGCTCATTAATTTTTAGTCTTTTTTATTTTCTAATACAGGCACTTAGGCTACACATTTCCCTCTAAGGACTGCTTTAACTGCATCCTGCAAGTGTTTTCAATAATTCTTTTTTTTTTTTTTCACTACAGGTTGGGATTGCTGGGCTAGATTAATTTCTGGCAAATAAAGTAAATTTTCTGAGCGCTTACTAAGTATAGATCACCTTGGTAATCACCTTAGGAAATGGAAAACCTGCAGCAGATACTGCCTACTTCTTTCCTTCTACCCTTTAGATCAAGTGAATCTATTGCATATTTTAGTTGTGATTCATTCACTCGAAGTTGTACAAACTTAATAATGTTCCCTGCTATAAGGATCTTAGAGTCAATAGGGATGATAAGACAATACCAATAACTAGCAAAGAAGCACGTGACGCAAAACATGAAACAATGAACAGAAATAGTCTCAGCCCCAAAATATTTACTTAAGTATCAAGGACTATATTAAGGAAAATTGCAGTTTTTTTTTAAATAAATATGCTTTTTATTTATTCTCTACACTAGCCTGAAGGACAAACCAAAAATTATAGCTTAGCAGCAAAATGAAAAGGAAAAGTTCTTTGGCCAGAAATAGTCTCAGTTCTTTGAACTATGTGATTTAGAATGTTCTCAAGGGCAGCTTTTCATGTTTTATGTAATTATGTTCAAGCTCTAAATCTATAATTTTTTCTAATTTTCCATGAACATTCCCCTTGCCACCACTCATTCTCTGCTGTCCCACAATTTCTAAGATCTGTATTTGGATGCATATTGTACAGGTAACTATGAACCTTCAGAGATTTTGTTGTTATTGTTATTGTTAAAATGACCAGGAAGAAGGAAGAAGGATTGCATTGGTTTATACATCATACGTACTTAAATTGGTTTGAACCATATGTAATTGCTGATGTTTAACCATTTATAACCCACAAAAATGACAATTCCATATGGTTCAACCTAGTATAATTAGTGCTTTAATAGAAGCAAATCCTATGTCATAGTCATGAAAACTCCCTTTTTTGCTAAGGAGAAAAAAATTTGAGAAAATTAAAGAGCTGCTGTAAATTGTGACATATGTTGGTAAACTTTAAAATTCAAAACTACTAACTAATTTAGCGCTGAACTTATGAAAAGCCATGAGAGTCTGATCAGGAATTTAGTCTCTGCTTTGAGTCAGAAGACAAAGACTGGTAGTGTTTCATATGCTTGGCACAATATTAAATGGGTTTTGTTTTGTTTTGTTTTAAGTAGATGGAAGAAGTGACTTTGATACGGGAAGTAGGAGGGAGTGCAGAAAAAAATCAATGCCACACAAAACCAAGTTAAATTCACTTTTTTCACCGTTACCCAGTTTTGCCATGTGAAGAACCAAGACTATTGCTGTCTGAATAATCTCAAATGAGAATGACACCAGATAATCTAGACAGCAAATTTATAATGCTGCATCTGTCCCCAGGGCTTTGTTGTTGAGTCACAGCAGCCTTGTCCTCTGATATCATGTGGGTCTAGCATCTGGTCTTACTGTGCATTCCCTTTGAATGTACGTTGTGATGAAGCATACATTCTCAGAAGTTTACAGATCTGATTTTCGTCATAAGAAGTAAATACTACCCCTATCTTTTTTTTTTTAATAATATTTTATTGTGTTTTTGGTGAAAGTTTACATAGCAAATTAGGTTTCCATTCAACAATTTCTATACAAATTAGTCAGTGACATTGGTTACATTCTTCACAATGCATGAACATTCCCATTATTTCCATTCTGGTTCTTCTGTTTCCCTTAATCTAGTTTCCCTGTCCACTTACCATCTTATCTTTGCTTTAAAGTAACTGTTGACCATTTGTTCTCGTATAGATGATTTTTTAAAGGAGGGCAGTACTCACAGGTGATATTCTTTATTCTGTGAGCTAATCTTTTATTTAGCTAAAAGGTGACATCAGGGGATAGTTTCTATTCAAGCTTTGAAGAGTTCTCAGGTCAATAGTCTCTGGGAGTTCTTTAGTCTCAACCGGTCCAGTAAGTCTGTATTTTTTAAGAATTTGAGTTCTGTTTCATATTTTTATCCCACTCTATCAGGATCCATCTACTGTGGAGCCAAGCACCATCTAGTTTTTCTGATCTCAGGGTAGATGAGGCCATGTTTGATGTAGATAGTTAGTCTTGTGGACTAGTTTTGTCTTTGAGCATCCCTATCTTTTTATATAATATTTGAAATTCTTTTTAACTCCAAAAATCAGGATCTAGAGCATTGTATGTTGGTCAGTGAGTGTGGTATACTCAAAAAATTTGAGACCAAGGTAAACAAACAAATGGGATTAAGTGAAACAGATGGTGGTAGTTTTCAAAATAAAATGCACAGAACTGGCCATTGGTGGAAAATAAAGCAGCCTAAGAACTTGGTTTCTAAATATGTGTTAGCAGATAGATATGTGACTTTGGACAAGTTTCTGAATCTGTAAAATGGAGACAATAATATTGTATATCTCACAGAATTATTGTGAGGATTAAAGATAATCTGTGTATAGGATTGTAAAGTTTAGCAAGTAAAAATACAGAAAGTCCAGTTAAATTTGAATTTCAGATGAACAACGAATAGTTTTTTTAGTATAAGTATGTCCCATGCAATATTTGCGGCATACTTATACTAAAAAAAATTATTCGTTGTTCATCTGAAATTCAAATTTAACTGGGTGTTCTGTATTTTATCTGGCAACCCTATCTGTGTAAAGTGTTCAATACAGTGCCTGGCACAAATAAATAAAAACTATTTCCCATTTCTCCATCAAGGATATTGTCAAAATTGGAGGGTATCTCTCAAATATTACCCTGCAGACTAAATTATCACCAACAGAAAATAAACTAGTATGCTAAGTATCTGTTTAGCTCTTTATACCAGATTGTAAGCTCCCAGAGGGTGATGACTATGTTTTGTTCCTGTTCTACCTTCATCATCTAGTACCTAGCATAGTGCTCCACACATAGTGGGGACAGGATAAATGCTTATTTGAGAAAGAAATTAAGTTAACGGCCAGTGTAGGAGTTGGGCCATGTCTTCAGCACCGGCTGGCTGGTTAACCCAAACCTTCTTTTTCAGTTAGTGTGAGGAGCTGGGGGGCAGGAGGCTGAATGTCAAGATCCATCCAGATCTCCCAACTCACCTTCCCTTGAATCTGTTTTCACCAAACAAGGGATAGCTCGAGGCTGTTTCCCAACTAGATTTTCCTCTTGGGGCATGCATGTGTAGCCCTCCCACACAAGTATTCCATTCTTGTCAGTAATCTTTCTCAAGACAAATGAGTAAATAGATTAACGGAAAACGCCCAATTTTTTAAGAATGATTATAATCCCAAACTCTGGAGCCAGATACCTTGGCTTCAAATCTTGGCTTTACTACTTATTAGCTCTGTGACCTTGGCCATGTTATTTAACCTCTGTGCCTTGGTTTGCGTACCTGTGAAATAGGGATAGTAGTGTATCTGTCTTAAAGGATTGTGATGAGGATTAAATGAGTTAATATATGTAAAGTACTTAGGACAGTGCATGGCACATGGTAATATATAAACATGTGTATACATTAGCTTAAAAAAAAAGAAAAGCAAAAATAAACTCCTGGATCTTTGCTGACAGGCAGTACATCTCTCTAACACCCTTCAATGAACTGGGCACAAGACAATTTAGTCATTCTTATCTATACCTCTCTGGGAAAATATAAACCCTCCTCTTGTAAATGACCAAGGCAGATCTTTGGCAAAAGTTTGTACCTATTTATAGATTTTCTTCTTTCTTGGTAGGAAGCAATAAGTCTATTAGCAGAATGGCCTTTGACAAGTGGCCTGCCATAGGGTTGTGACACTGTGAGGAGAAAGCTGCCTTCTCTCTGCCCCCACCTTCTCCAACTTTCCTTTTTAAGAAGGGAGTCGGTGGGTCTTTCTAAGCTGCTAGGTACACACTGGAAACCCTGGTGGTGTATTGGTTAAGAGCTACTGCTGCTAACCAAAAGTTCAGCAGTTTGAATCCACCAGGAGCTCCTTGGAAACTCTATGGGGCAGTTCAACTCTGTCCTATAGGGAATTGACTTGATGGCAAAGGGTTTATGCACACACCAGCACAGATGTCCCAGAAGATATGGGAAGGGGATTAGGATTTCCTGTCCTTGAAGATTAAGGACTGCAAAGAGCTTTTTTCACAGGTGAAAATTAGATAATCAGGCTTGGTAAACTGACTGTAAACCCAGCTGGCTTTATAAGCCTCACTTTCTCTAGGCACAAAACCTAAGGGGAAGAAGCTGAATGGTTTATCCCTGACACTGGAAGCTGTATGCAAAACATAAGCTACCCCAGGCTGCTCCAACCTGAAGAAGTATAGGGCTTGAGGACACATTGCTTTTCACTAGTGAGATCCCCACCCACCTTCCTCTTTAAGAATCAGAACATAGGATTTCCCTGAGGGCCATATGTTTTTTCAGCTTGTTGCTCTGACTCATGAATTGGAATGAGCTTATCATCTATGGCTCTCTGAAGGGAAGCCCCAAGGATCTGTACTGGTGTGTAAGCATCTGTCTGCCTTCCCGCTTTGTGTGAAGGGGCATGCCCTCCAGCTGCCCCTCCTGAGGGCTTGCTGTGGCAAAAAAAAAAAAAAAGAGCTGTGCGCCAAGGTGTATACATTCATGGAGCTTTAAATTGTCAGTCTTAAGTCACCTAGTCCCTCTTGCTGGGTTTACAGGTGAGTGAAATGAGAAACAGAAAGGTTAAGGGAGACTCTTAAGATTACCTAGCTTGTTTAAGTGGCTGAGTTTAGGTTATTATTATTATTTGGTACAGAAAAAGTATAATGAGGCAGAACTTCATTATAATTATTTAGACATTTTAACCATTGTCTAAAGCTGTGCTGTCTAATATGGTAGCTATTAGCCACATGTGGTTGTGTTAATTTAAATTGATTAAGTTGAAAAATTCAGTCCCTCATTTGCACTTACCACATGTCAAGTGCTCAGTAGCCACATGTGGCTACTGGCTACCATATTAGAGAGGGCAGATATAAAACATTTTCATCACCGAAAAATGTCCTACTACGTGCACTGGTCTAAAGTGATCTATTGTTTTTATATTATACGTCGACATACGTCACATGTCATTTGAATCATTCAGTTGTTTCTTATGTCTTAAGGATATTGCCAAGAAAGGAGGGTAACTCTCAGAGCTCATCCAACACACTAAACTAAAATGAATATGAGATAAACTGAAGCATTCTAGCTAGTTGTTTACATGTTTATTGCTTACATGTCATTATTTAGTAAACAGTGTCTGGTCACATTTGTTCATTCGTTCAATTATTCTTTTGATCAATGTACATTTATTGCATCCCTACTATGTTCCATGCACTAGTATAGGTGCTGGGATACTACACTGCCTGATAGGAGCTCCCATCTAGAGGAGATAGACACAAGAATAGATAACTTTAATGCAATGCGATAAGTGCTTTAATCTGTATAATGATAAGGAAAGCCTTATGAAAGAGGAAAGACTTGCTATGCCTGGCAGAATGTGAAGTCTGCACAGAGAAGGTGACTTTTGAGCTGGGGTTTAAAGGATGGGTAAGAGCTGCTAGTGGACTAAAGCACCTCAGTCACATGAACAGTTATGTAAACGCATGGAGGCATTAAATGGCTGGTGTGCTGGAGGCGGAGCTGACAACCAGTAAGCAAGATACACACAAGCTTACAGTAAGCAAAGTACTCATGGGCTTAATTGTGCTTACTTACTAATCTGTGTGGAAAAATAGGTGAAATTGTGCACTACAGATTAGTGTGTAAGCATAAGTAAGCCCGTGCCTACCTTGTTTATTGGTTAATCCATCCCTGGCTGGGCGACGGTGAGAAGGGCAATATGCTAGAAGGGGGTGAGGGGTGGGGTGGGGGGGAGAGGTATAGGTGAGACTGGGAAGGTTCGATTAGGATCAGGTGACGATAGGTGGTGTGTGCCGTGTAACAAGGTTGAACTTTGTCCTATAGGCTTTAGGTGCTTTTTAAAGCAGGGCTTGGAACCAGTTCTTTCTGGTTCAGTCATAGCCGAGGAAGTGAAACCAGAGCAGATAGGAATTATTAAAAATTGAATGAACTGGAATGGTAACCAGAATGGGAAAAATTACAGATCAAAGCCCTGCTAGAAAGCTAGTCTCCCTCTTAGAAAACAAGGGCAGCGTATGAGTTGCATAGCAACCAAATTTTTGGCCCATGGATTTTGAGCACAGTTGGAAACAGTGGTGCACTGCTCAAAGATGGCAGCCAACCATGCAGCTTGAAATGTGTGTCACTCTCCACAGTCCTGCCAATAATCCAATCTCACATATCAGGCTCCTGAAAGGGCTCACTATGCCTCTTCCAAGTCTCCCATTCCAGGGCTTCGGTGCGTAATTTTTCCTACCCAGTGATTGTTCTGGAGCACCCAAATTGTAAACATTCAAGTCTGTTCTGGTTTCGCTTCCTTGGCCATGACTGAACCTGTTTGAACCAGTTTGAAACTCTGCTTTAAAGTGTTGTAGGGGAAAAACATCACAAAGTTTAGTAAAGTAAAAAGAAAGTTTTATTTGGCATATATTCAAAAGGGCAAAAGTGGGAAGTGGACAACCATGCAGCCAGAGCAGTGTCTGCCCAAGTCCAGAGAACACTACAGAATAGGTAAGAATGGGAACGGACAAGCATGCTGCCACAGCCATGTCTGCCCGAGTCCAAGGAAGGTTACAGAATCATCAGTATATATCAACATCACAAAATGGGTAGAATCATTGAAAGCGTCACTTTTTCACTGATTGGCTAGAAATTGTAATCTTACATTTTGAATCGTCTTTCTTAACAATCATTGGTATGGGTTTCAGTAACGAAAGTCAGGAGGGTCTTCTTTGGTGCAACAAATTCCTATTCACTAAATGCTAATAGAAAAAGATAAGAGTGGAAAGTCTTTTGTGTTCTGTTTGATTGGCTTTATGTGAAAGTTTCCCTAAAAGATAGGATTTTCTAAGATTATCTTAGCTATTGTCTTTATACCTCAGGGCCCAGTTGATGTGTCCTTGTGAGTCCTTGTGAGAACTTGTGAGCTCAGCTCCAGCTGGGTCGCATTCTGTATGCTCAAGGAGAGGGAATAGTAACTCCAATATTATTTCCTAAATCAAAAGCAGTCTCCTTCATATAGCTTTAGGAGTCCCTGGGTGGTGCAAAAGAAGCCCTGGTTATGCAGTGGTTAAGCGCTCGACTGCTAACCAAAAGGTTGTTAGGTTGAACCCACCAGCCACTCCATGGGAGAAAGATGTGGCTGTCTGCTTCAGTAAAGATTTACAGCCTTTGAAACCCTATAGGGGCAGTTCTACTCTGTCCTATAAGGTTGCTATGAGTTGGAATCAACTCGAAGGCAATGGATTTGGTTTGATTTTGGATGGTGCAAAAGGTTAACACACTCCACTGCTATCCTAAAGGGAGAGTGTTTGAGTGGACCCAGAGGTGCCTCAGAAAAAAGGCCTAGCAATCTACTTCTGAAAAATCAAGCACTGAAAACCTTATGGAGCACAGTTCTACTCTGACACACATGGGCTCATGTCATCAGTTGTAATCAACTCAACAGCAACTGGTTTTTCATACACTTTAATATATTAAATCCTATTAGAAGCTCTGTGTGTCATGCAGTTGAAGGTATCATCTGTGTATGTTAATACACTTTGCCCTGGGACTGGCACATGGTGGTGCTTAGCAAATCTTCATTCCTCTCTCTTCCTTTTCTTTGTATGTTTGCTCCTTTTCTCTCTCTTGTTTTTTTAAAGTTTTTTTGTTTTTAAAATTGTGGTAAATATATACGTAAAACGTTTGCTATTCAGTATTTTTTACGTGTGTAATTCAGTGACATTCATTACGTTCATCATGTTGCACAATCCTCTTTTCTCTTAACGTTGGTTCTTCTTACCTGCTTTTCCACAGTGCGTTTCTAAGTCTCCAGCAGTGACCCATTTCTCTTCTCACTTCCCTGGGTATTAAATCTGACAAAATCTCACCATTCTATCAACTATGGGCTTATTAATATGGTTCTTTCAATAACAGTTAAAATGTCTTCATCGATATATCTGATTACTTTCTCCTGCTTAGTTTTTCTCATTCCTTTGTGATATGCGACCTTTTTGCGTAGACCAGAGACGTTCCTTTGTAAAGTTGTATCTATTACAGTTTGCAACATTCTGTCATGAGACAGCATTACAAATGGGCATTTCTCATGAATAGGTTCATTTTTAAAAGGGCATTCCTTATTTCTGAATGATTGCAGGGATTTTAGTTGTAAATGTGCCAGGCAGATTTTGCTCTTAATTTTGATTGATTGGTGTGAGGCACCTAATTCATACTAGGTGACTATTGTTCAGGGCAAGCATACAAATGGAGGCACATTCCAAGTGTCTAAATATTTAAAAGGCCATAAATCAAGCTAACAACCTTTAAAGCATGCTTCCTCCTCCTACATTGATAAATATACGTTTATAATGACAAAATAAAACAGTTAAAGTGATGGCTTTTATAGGACAGAAAGTTGGTAAAATACCTAAGATGACTAAATCTAATCATTATTGTCCATGTCTGAGTGTTTTGTTGATGGGCTGCTGACATTTGGGTGAGAAATAAAAAGACACACATAATTCATAAATGTTTCAGGAAATTTGTTTTCCTTATCTTTGCTTTAGTGAAATCACTTTGTTGTTACAATCATGATTTTCAGCAATGATCTAAAGGACTAAGAAAGAAAATATAACTGTATTCCAAGAATAATCATTTGTATATTAAAATGAATACAAACAATAGGAAAATTAAAGTTATTTAAAGTATGTATTTCAAAATATTTTTTCCTAAGATATTTTAAAGTATCTACTAAAATTAAAAAGTAATAAAAAAAAGTGAGGAGCTAATTATTATTCATCAATATCAACATTTAAAATAAAAATTCTTTAAATAAAGCTGACATTAACTTCTTTTTTAAAATTTGATTAAATCACATTAGATAGTTTAATAAAAACAAAGCTCTTTCAATTCTAGTGTTTAATGTCCATCTTGTTTCCAATGTAAAGAATTGGTATCATGATTCATGGATGTTATGGTAAATTTATGAGTATGCAAACATATATTTAATATTGCAAGGTGTTCTTCAGCAACCATGTGCAATTGTGTTGAATACTACCCTAAGTCATGAGAACCTCCAGAACCACTAATTGGAAAATGAAGAGAAGTGAGAAAATGGACCCTGGGAAATTATAATCCGTCATGCAAGAACCTATTGTGTTCATAATATCTGAGAGGAAGGATTTAAGTTAATTAATTAGTTTTTTTCTCTTACCTATGTCCTTGCACCATTCACATTCTTCCCACACTCCAAAGTAAGGTCTGTCTTTGACTTTGGCAGTGACATAATCCACCAAAAATCTTGGTTCTTGTACTTAGGTCCCTTTTGTTTTGAAGACATAGCGCAAGTGGAGATTTGAGAAGCATTTCCCTGGGGCCTGAACAGCATTATCACGAGTGGGTATGCCAGATCTGAGGGTGATACAAGCGTCATGCATTTTTCAACAGTAGTATAGTGTGTATATGTGTGCGTATGTGTGTGTGTGTATTTGTAATATTCAGGGCCCTCTAAAGCACAGGCACAATGTAGAGCCTCTCTTGCTTGGGCTTAAGGGCAGGCCTGAATTTGCCTATGCCTTGGGTCTGGAGTTTTGTTTAATATAAATGCATTGCTTCAAACCCAGGTGGTAACTGAAGCCTTAGCCTCTTAGAATTGCTTGGTAAAAGGCAAGTGGGTAGGGGGAGAATGGTGATGCCATACAATCATGTTACTTTTTGTATTATATGATTTTTAAAATGGGGTTATTCTTTCTACTACAACACTGCAGTGACACTTTTATAATGAGCGAGGACATTTTTGTAAGTAGACTATCTTTCTCGTTGCCTACTTGTTGTTATTAGTTGCCGTCGAGTCGATTCCAACTCATGGCAACCCATGTGTGCAGAGTAGAACTGCTCCATAGAGTTTTCAAAGCAATGACCTTTTGGAAGCAGATCACCAGGCCTGTCTTCTGAGGAGCCTCTGGGTGGGATCATATCACTAACGTTTTGGTTAGTAGTTGGGTGCTTAACCGTTTGTGCCATCTAGGGACTCCTTCTATTCACATAAAATCAAATTAGGCACTATCATTTCTCCACCCTGGTTCCAATATACATTTTATGACTCTTATATTCCATCTGACTAGTATTAATGATGAAGATTTAGGAGATCATTTTAGTACTGACATATGGTCATTGGGGGAACAATGACTTGGGAGTTTCTGTATTCCACTTCGGCAGGACGAGGGATGTTCGTGAAGACCTTGGTGTGAGGTGGTTGAAGGAGTGACCTTGGGCCACACAGGGCCCCTAACAGAAGTGCTTCCTGTTTTAGGGCCAAGGTTTCCTTGGGTTATAAAAGAAGAAAATAACTGTCATTAATTCATATCTACGTGTATGATGATGTACATTGAGAAGATTAACTCTTTCAGTTCATCCAAAAAAAAAACCAAACCCGTTGCCATCAAGTTGATTCCAACTCATACCGACCCCATAAGACAGAGTAGAACTGCCCCCATAGAGTTTCCAAGGAATGTCTGGTGGATTCGAACTGCCAACCTTTTGGCTAGCAGCTGTAGCACTTAACCACTATGCCACCAGGGTTTCCTTTCAGTTCATGGGCTCCACTTATTGTGTAGAAATAGCCTTGACATGGGCAGTGCTGCTGCTCTGGCTGGTTGCTCTTGATACCCTGTTATGGATTGAATTGTGTAGTCCCACCAAAATACGTGTTGAAATCTTCACTCCTGTACCTGTAAACATGACCTTGTTTGGAAATTGGAGTTGTCTTTTGTTCTGTTAATGAGGTAATACCAGACTAGGGTGTGTTGTAAATGTAATCACTTCTGAGTAGTATCTTATAAAAGAGCAGAATAGACACAGAGACACCTACACAGGGGAAGACAGACTCCATGTGAGGACCTGTCTACAAAGAAACACCAAGGATTGCTGGCAGTCACCAGAAACTAGGAGCAAGGACCACAGAAAGAATCAACACATTTGCCCTTTTAGGTTCCAGAACTCTGAGAAAAGAAATTTCTGTTCTTTAAAGCCACCCACTAGTGGTATTTCTGTTATGGAGCACTAGGAAACTAAGATATGCCCCCTGGGCTTCTATTCTGCAGGAACACCTCCAGCCCCTGCTGAGGCTGACTTAGCGATGGCAGGATGGCCTCTTGGGTGGGGGGCCTTTCAAAGGGCCCGCTCTCCCAGGCTGGCTCTCCTGGGACCTCACATCCAGAACAAGGATGAGCTCCTCTGAGCTGATGTTGGATGAACAGCCTACCCATAATGCAGCTTCTTCTCTGCTCTGCCACAAGTATTAACCTTTACATTTCTCATTTTCGTTCCACTAAACTCTTTCCTGCTGTTCCCCTTAAAAAACCTCTCATTGGACTGAGGGAGAGTGAGGGAGGAGAAAGTTCCTGTATAGGGGCCTGTTACTTTGGAATGTAGAAAACTTGACTCCTGTTGCTTCTTTGTTGGTCTTTGGGCTTCAGTTTATAATGGAGACATTATATTTCAATATATTATTAAAATTATTGTAATACAATATTATTTTAATATCTTATTACAAGGGCCTCTGGACTACAAGGTAAGTATTATTATTTCCATTTTACAGGAAGCTCAGAAAGGCAAGTGTGATTGTTAAGGTCATGTGTCAACTTGGCTGGGCTATGATTCTCAGTGGTTTGGCAGTTATGATGTAGTTTGGCAGTCATATCATGATATAATCACCTCCATGATAAGATCTGATATAAAAATGTGATCACCTCCATGATGGGATCTGCTGTGAGTAGCCAGTCAGTTGAAAGGGCGTTTCCTTGGGGGTGTGGCCTGCATCTAGGATAGGTAGACTTTCTGGCAAGGCCTGCAGGATTTTGTTCACTCTGGATCTTGCAGCTGGCTCCTTTTTGTCTCGCCTCCAGGTCTTGGGACTTGTGCTAGCAGCTTACCTGCCGTCCTGCCTGCCAATCTTGGGATTTGTTGGTCTCCACAGGCTGTGACCCTGGAGAGGCCTCCAGTCTGACTCACGGACTTGGGACTTTCCAGCCTCTACAACCGTTGAGCCATTTCCTTGATATAAATCTATCTCTCTGTATATACATTTATACACTTTACTGGTTTTGCTTCTCTAGAGAACTCAGCCTAAGACAGCAAGTAAGGCTGCATAAGTATATAGTCTATAAATGCAAGTGTGTATACTGATTGAGCTGGGATCTGAACTTAGGTGTGTCAGGCTCTTAGCTTATAGGTAAGATAGAAGTGGTATGCCAAATGTCCACATCTTAGACTCTAGGACAAATGAACAATTATGATTAGAGTAGAAAGATAAGCAGGCCTATGTTCAACCAAAATTCAAGCCTTAAGTTGCAATATTGAAGGATTCTATGGGGAAAATATTAAATGACGCAGGAAGCATCAAAAAAAGATGGAAGAAACGCACAGAGTTATTACACCAAAAAGAATTGGTCATTGTTCAACCATTTTAGGAGGCAACATATGATCAGGAAC
>NW_004443953.1:15981533-15982822 GCF_000243295.1 Trichechus manatus latirostris | reverse complement strand
AGCTTGACTCCATCCACGTCATTAAAGTCAACTCTGCTTTGAGAAGGCAGCTCTTCCCCAGTCGTCTTTTGAGTGCCTTCCAACCTGGGGGGCTCATCTTCCGGCGCTATATCTATGTTCCGCTGCTATTCATAAGATTTTCATTGGCTAATTCTTTTTAGAAGTAGACTGCCGGGTCCTTCTTCCTAGCCTGTTTTAGCCTGGAATCTCAGCTGAAAACTGTCCAGCATGGGTGACCCTGCTGGTATTTGAATACTGGTAACATAGCTTCCAGCATCACAGTAACACGAAGATCCCCACAGTACAACAAAGTGACAGACACGTGGGGGCAGTTTATGATTAGATGAAGATTTTTTTTTAAGAAACTGTTTACATAAGTAACAAACCATGGCCTAAGAGGCCTACAATTAGTCAGGAGGCTTTAGAGTATAGGAATCTACTCGATGGCACACAACAACAATTTAATAGTTACTGGGAAACATTTTCGAGACTGGTGTTTATGTTGAAATATACAATTGTTCTCTACTTAGCCTAGAATGTTAATAAATTCAAATGGTTTGGGCTGTACTGCTAACTGAAAGGTTGGTGATTCAAACTCACCCAGTAGTACAGCAAAAGAAAAGGCCTAATTATCTGCTTCTGTTAAGATTACAACCAAGAAAACCCTATGGAGCAGTTCTACTCTGTAACACATGGAGTCACCATGAATTGGAATTGGAATTGACGGCAGCTAGCAGCAACAGCAACAACCCTTTGTAAACTGCCTTTGTTTACTATTTCTGTCAGCATATAGGACTTGCCCAATAAGCCAGGGCAAATATGCAGCATACAATTGTAAAAATAAACAAAAATCCTGTTTTCCAGCCTTTACTAGCTTTGAGGCTCCAGATTTAAAATAATAGTAATAAACTCTTTACCCACTAAAACAATGAAATATTTTAACCTTCTGTACCTTTACAGGAGCCGTGGTGGCGCACTGGTTAAGAGCTTGGCTGCTAACCGAAAGGTTGGCAGTTTGAACCCACCAGCCGCTTCTTGGAAACCCTATAGAGCTGTTCTACTCTGTCCTGTAGGGTTGCTATGAGTTGGTATCGATTCAATGGCAACGTTTTTTTTTTTTTTCTGGTATACCTTTATAGGGAGCTCTGGTGGTGCAGTGGTTAAAGCACTCGGCTGCTAACAAAAAGTTTGGCGGTTTAAACCCACCAGTCACTCCACGGGAGAAAGATGTGGCACTCTGCTTGGGTAAAGATTTACAGCTTTGGAAATCCCATGGGGCAGTTCCACTC
>NW_004443953.1:15977859-15979867 GCF_000243295.1 Trichechus manatus latirostris | reverse complement strand
GAATATACACAGCAGAACATAACACCAATTCAACAATTTTTACATGTACAATTCAATGACATTGATAACATTCTTCAAGTTGTGCAACCATTCTCACTCTCCTTTTCCGAATTGTTCCCTCCCATTAACATAAACTCACTGTCCCCTAAATTCTTATCTAATCTTTCGAGTTGTTATTGTTAATTTGATCCCGTTTAGATCTTAAAAGGGCACAATGCTCAAGGCAGTCATTCTTTACTAGTTAAGCTAAAGTGATTCAACCTTTTTGAAGATGGGTGAAGTGCGAGTGTAATTTTTGCCCAAAGGTGAAATCTGCTTAGTCTTCTTACTTTTAGATGCTGCCTTCAGGGTTTAATTTGGTTCAAATTAGCAGCAGGTGGCAGATGCAATTAAAGGGAAAAAGCAATTGCACATTAAGCACGATATTTTGAACTTCTTTATTTGCCACGGCAGCTACACATTCAGGGAATAAGCGCTAATTATTTTGAATTATTTGTTTACACGTTGTGTTGTATGTGTGCCTTTTACTGATTAATGCTCCACAACTTATGCTACACCCTTTGTTGCTAATTAATAAAGCCATACTGCCAGGGACTAGTGATTCTGAGCTCTGGGACTCTTTCAAACCACACCTCTTCTGGAGGGTCTGATACGTTTCCCCCTGGACATGAGCTCCCGCCCCACTCCCCTGGGAAGTGCTACTGTCTAAAGTTATTGATGTTAAAGTAGGTTGTTGTAACCCTCCAGGATGTGGGTGCAGAGAAAAGTGCTGAGAATATCTAAAAGGGAACTGAGACGTTTGGGTGGCCTGGGCAGGGCAACTGTATGTTGTGACTTTAAACTAATATTTTAAAAATATTTGTATCTTTCTTTAGAAGAGAAGGAGCCCTGGTGGCACAGTAGTTAAGTGCTCAGCTGCTAACTAAAAGGTTAGTGATTTGAACCCACCAGCTGCTCTGCGGGAGAAAGATGTGGCAGTCTGCTCCCATAAAGATGTACAGCCTTGGAAACCCTATGGGTCAGTTCTACTCTGTCTGATAGGGTCACTGTGAGTCGGAATTGACTCAACGGCAATGGTTTTTTTCAGTTTAGAAGACAGTTTGAGAAGTTTAGGGGAGAATAAGGGATGCCTAGAGCAGCACCACTCAGCATCTACTTTATCATCTCAAGCAATTCAGCCAGCAGAACAAACAAATGAACAAAAATAGGTTAAAACTGTTTGATATTATTTCATCCAAGTACTTCTCCAAGTTTGTATCAAATATTCCTTCCATCCACACACAGAATTCTTCAGAGACAAGGGTTTTAAAGAAAATGTTTTCTTCCTCATTACATTTCTAGTGATGCTTTAGGGTCCCTTACAGATTGGAACACTTGGGACTGTCCTGCAGTCCTCACCCTTAATCTAACTCTAGTCAGTGATAAGCATTGTGCAAAAGCCTCACCCAAATGAATCTCTAATGGGCAAATGTTTCTTAAGATATAAAGAGTTCTTACAATAAAATAAGAATAAAACAGAATGAGCCTTAAAAACAAACAAACAATTGAGGCTGAGAGTGATGAAGAGGACCTAGTTCATTCCTCAGATGTCCCTGCGTGGCACAGTTAAGCATTTTCCTGTTAACTGAAAGGTTGGTGGTTTGAGTCCACCCAGTGGTGGCTTGGAAGAAAGGCCTGGTGATCTACTTCCAAAAAATTAGCTGATACACATAGGGCCACCACAAATCAGAATCAACTTGAGGGCAGCTGGTTTTTTGTTTGTTTGTTGTTTTAGTTCATACCTTAGGGTACTGTATCCTATGATCATATTATATATTGTATAACTCCAAGACTGAAGAGGTGCTCCTGTCCCATCTGAGGTGATCTCTAGTACGTATTTGGAAGAGTTTATCTATAAAATGTTGTTTTTTTTTAAAAAGGTTGCTGTCAAGTTAATTCCAACTCACGGTGACTCAGTGTGTGTCAGAGTAGAGCTGTGCTTCATAGGATTTTCTTTCTTTTTTTTTTT
>NW_004443953.1:15974015-15976357 GCF_000243295.1 Trichechus manatus latirostris | reverse complement strand
TGTGGTTTTGATTTGTGATTTTTGATGGCTAATGATGCTGAGCATCTTTTCGTGTGTTTGGTGGCCATTTGAATATCCTCTTTGGTGAAATGTCTATTCAAGTCCTTTGCCCATTTTATGATTAGGTCATTTGCCTTTTTGTTGTTGTCAAAGTTTTATATATATATTGGTTATTAGATTCTTGTTGGATATATGGTTTCTGAAGATAGTCTCCTAGTCAGTAGCTTGTCTTTTCACTTTTTTGGTGAAGTCTTTTGATGAACAAAAGTTTTTAATTTTTATGAGGTCTCATTTATTTATTTTGTCTTTTGCTGTTTGTGCTTTTGTTATTATATTAGAGAATCCGTTGTTGAAAGCTAGGCCTGACCGTGTTGCCCCTGGTTTTTCTTCTAAGAATTTTGTGGTTTTAGTGTGTACATTTAGATCCTTAGTCAATTTTAAATTTGTTTTCATGTGAGGCATGGATCCTGTTTTATTTTTCTGCATGTGGAAATCCAATTTTCCTAGCACCATTTATAGAAGCGACTCTTCTTTTCCCATCGAATGGACTTAGCACCCTTGTCAAAAATCAGTTGACCATAGATGTGTGGGTTTATTTCTGGACTCTTAATTATATTCTATTGGTCTGTGTGTCCATTGTTATACCTGTACCAGGCTGTTTTGATTGCTGTAGCTGTATAGTATGTTTTAAAATCAGGAAGTGTGAGTCCTATTTTGTTCTTCTCTTTCAACATTGTTTCAGCTATCAAGGGCCTCTTGCCATTTCATATAAAGTTTGAGGACTGCTTTTTCTATTTCTATAAAGAAGGCTATTGGAATTTTGAGCAGAATTATGTTGAATCTATAGATCACCTTTGGTAGTATTGACATCTTAACAATATTAAATCTTCCAGTCCATGAACATGGAACATCTTTCCATTTATTTAAGTCTTTCATCGGGTTTTCAATAACGGATTTTCTGGAAGTAGATTTCCAGGGCTTTCTTCCAAGGTACCTCTGAGTGGACTCAAACCTCCAACCTTTCTGTTAGCAGCTGAGTGTGTTAACTGTTTGTACCACCCAGGGACTCCACAGAATAGCTTTAGCTTTATGTATAAAAGACTGGGTGTAGAGAGAGACCATTAGACTACCAGAAGGTCTGACCTTGCCCTCATTCACCCAGATTTGATCGTCTGCAATTGTGTGCCCAGAATAAGGATTTCAGGATCTGGAAATTTGTTCTGATTATCCTGGAAAATGCTGCAGCTCTCTCTGCTTTGTAGCCTGACTGCATTGATTGGCTTCTGAATCCTTTAGATAAGTAGGCTCTGTTGGATCTGACCAAGGGCCCTCTGAGTCTAGTATCTCCTCATTCTGAGCTCACTCTTGACATGGATCACTTCTGTGGATAGGAAAAATTTATGAAGAACAACTCATAAAATGAGAATTCCAAGTAAACAATAAGTATTTGAAAAAAAGTTTAATCTCATTGATAATGAAAATGCAAATTAAAAATGAGGTGTTGTTTTTCTCCTGTCAAATTAAAAACAATTATTTTACACTGTTATTCCCAGATATAACAAAGGTTTGTGAATTGGGCAATCTCACACCCTGCTGTTGTGGATGTACATTTCTGGAGGACAATTTGGCAGTTTGTTGCAGTTTATTTCAAGACCCAGACATCCACTTTTATGCATGTATCATAAGAAAATAACCAGAGGTGAAAACAACACATATGTGGAAGGCTGATTGTTATGGTGTTATTTATAAGAGGAAAAATGTCCAATAAGAGAGAACATTGTACAGCCATTATGAATAATGTTTTTAAAGAATATATAAAGACAAAAACACAGTAAAACCTGGCCAAAAAAAAAAAAAAGCAAACATGTGCTGTGATAACATAAATAATTCTCTTATCCTCTAGATCCCACTCTCCAGCAGAAGTGCAGTGAAGTTTTTACCCTCTGGGGTGAGCGAGTACAAGGCTGGGTAGGGAAACATTCCTTCTTGGAAAGCAGGGAAATGGAGAGTTCTGCTCCCACAGTGTCCTCCCAGCTTCAAGAGATTCCAGGAATTGCCATTGCTGTCCCAGAAGTCCTGTCAGCGCCTGAATCCAGAATCATCCCCATGGATATTTGGAGTAGATAGCTTCCACCAGGTGCAGCAAACTGAAGCCAGGACCTGGCTGGATTTGGATCTTGCAGAAATTCTGGCTGGCAGCCTGCACAGGTTACCCCAGTCATTTCGTTAACTCATAGTAACCTGAGTCCAAATTTTTAATTAATTTTTGGTTTTACTGTTTTCTATTAGTGAAAAGGAGCCCTGGTTGTACAATGGTTAAGCACTTGGCTACTAACCAAAAG
>NW_004443953.1:15970274-15973289 GCF_000243295.1 Trichechus manatus latirostris | reverse complement strand
TTTAATCCAATTTTCCGTGCATTCAACATTTTACTAATACTTTATAGCATAAGGGACCCCCTTGCATTAAACCTAACACAAAGTGCTTTCATTGGGGAAACAAAGGGATGTAGAGATAAGAATAAAAACTATAAGCGTGTAAAAAATACATGTAATTTTCCACTCCTTTAGTTTCATTATTCCAAGCAAAGGATCGTTTAGAGTCCACATGCAAATGGTAAATGATGTAAGGTTTTTGTGGTCTGGAGACACTTCTCTGTGAGATGGAAGTGGGAATTCATTTATGCCATAACTTAATTACCCAAGTAGGCCTTGACTTCGCCTCCATTCCATGAAGTGGAATCTTAGAAAGGTCTTGTCTTGGTCTCCTAGGGCTGCCATAACAAACTACCTCCAAGTGGGTGGCTTAAAACGACAGAAACTCATTGTCTCACAGTTCTGGAGGCTAGAGGTCTGAATTCAGGGTGTCCACAGAGCTATGCTCTCTCTGGAGGCTCTGGGGGAAGATCCTTTCTTTTCTCTCCCAGACCGTGGGAGCTCCTGGGCTTGCAGCGGCAGCATAACTCCAGTCTCTGCTCCTTTGTCACATGGTCTTTTTCTCTTCTCCTCTTTCGTAGACCACCACTCAGATTGGATTAGGACCCACCCTACTCCAGGATGACCTTGTGTTAACTTAACTGATAACATTTTCGAAGATCTTACTTCCAAATGAGGTGAGTCGATTCTCACTCATGGTGACCTCCTGTGTGCCGGGGTAGAACTGCATTCCATAGGGTTTTCAAGGCTGTGACCTTTTGGAAATGGATCTCCAGGCCTTTCTTCCGAGGTGCTTCTGGGTGGATTCAAACTACCACCTTCTGGTTAGCAGTTGAATGCTTAACTGTTTGCACCACCCAGGGACTCCTCACAGGTACTAGGATTTCAATGCGGTATATCTTTTTGGGGGACACAATTCAATCTGTAACAGGCCCCTTTTAAGGGAATGAGCCCACCCAGCTCAGGCTTTTCTCTGAGGAAAACCTCCTCACCTGAGAGGTCTTCTTCCCCCACAATCTCCATGCATGCAAGGCAATGGTAGGGAGAACAAAATGTGGAAAATAATGCTTTGACAAGTGATTTATCATTTTTCTTTTTACCTGAAAGCTTTTGTTTGTGTGCCATCTGGATCTGAGGGAACTTGGCCTCATAGGACGGATGAACTGGTCAAAGTTATAATTTCTGTTCAAGCACCTGTGAATGTTGGAAGGAGGGTTCCTGAGGGAGAGGAGGGTGGTTTTGAAGCTCCAGGGACTGGAGAAGTCTGCTTTCCACAGATTTGCTTTGTGGGAGTTGGAGGGAGGGAGGCCACACCAATGTATTCACTCATTAGTTAATTAATTTATTTCTGAATGAGTAATGGTACAACATTCAAAGAGTAAAAACCAATATATATAGTGAAAAATGTGTCTCACTTCTCTGTGCCCAGGCTGCTCTGTTCTCCTTCCCAGTGGCAAGCACTGCTATCAATGTCTTCCATATCCCTTTGGAAATAGCCTCTCTTTCTTATTTGTTTGTTTGTTTTTAAACAAATATCCTACCACATTGTGCATACTGTTCTATACCTTATTTTTTTCACTTCAGAATATATCCTGGTTATTTTTTCTTATAGTACCTTATTTTTCGCAAGTAATGTACCCACGTGAATGATGCACCCACACATATAACATGAACAGCTCACCTAGGAAAATCATACTCAAGGGGTTATCTGGTTGGCAAAAAAACTGGTGCTGCCTGTGTTATTTGCATAAAAATGTGGTATATATCTTGCTTTTTTGTTCTTTTTAATGACTTCATAATATTTCATTATATGAATATGATATACAGGTAGTCCCTGGCTTAGGACATATTTGAGTTACGATGAACTGCACTTGCGACTGTCCATTTCATTTTGTTTTTTTACTACATACAAAGTTACAGCATAATTTGCTGATGTTGTCATTCTCAGATGTTCACTCCAGACATTTAATTTTATGATTTACTGTTCAAAACACTGCCGTATAGATTTAGTTTTCTGAACTAAACCAGGGGCTTCAGTTGCTTGAAAACATGGACCGAAACGCTAATTGCTTTGCTAAAGTCAATAGGCAGATTCGGGAAGTGACATGTTTTCTCGAAATACATGAAGAAAAAATGAAAAGGACCATACAGACAACTCTCATTAATTTTCTGACTAGAAACACCATCCCCATTCCAGGAAAAATCCAGATGATCCAGAACCTTCCACTGTAACTGACAAATTACCAACATTGTCCAATTCTTCTTCATCATTGGAGTAAATTTTCGTGATTTGTGTATTTTTTTAATGTATGCATGTATGTATTAAAATGTTTCTGTAAGTTTATATGTAATATTTCCAACCCAGACAAATAAAGATAAGATTTATAAAGATACTGGTAATAAAAAGCAATAAAAATAGAAATTAAAAAAAAAGAGGTATTCAACTTATGTCAGAACTGACTTATGACAGAGTTGTCAGAACGGAACCCCGTTGTTAAATTGGGGACTACCTGTAATTTCTTTATGGAGTCCTTGGGTGGCGCAAACAATTCAATGCTCAACTACTAGTAAAAGGTTGGCAGTTCAAACTCACTCATTGGCACCTCAGAAGACAGGCCTGGTGATGTGCTTCCAAAAGGTTACAGCCTTGAAAACCCTATGGAGCAGTTCTGCTCTGTACATGTTGGGTTGCCATGAGTCGGCAACTAACAACAATTCCTTTAGCCCATCCTCTGTCTTGGATAATCAGGTGATTTCCAATCCTTCACTGGCACAACCTGTGCTGCAATAAATCCTTGAACATGCATTCTTTTTGCCTTTATGCAAGTATATCTGTAGGGATAAATTCCTAAGATGAGAATTGCTAGGTCAAAGGGGACGTCCATTTTAAAGATTGATAGATGTCAAATTCCTTTCCATAATCCCACCAGCATTGCTGAGAGGGCCTGTTTTCTCTTGTCCTTGCCAACACAATGGGAA
>NW_004443953.1:15967627-15968547 GCF_000243295.1 Trichechus manatus latirostris | reverse complement strand
CGGGCACTTCGGGCCTCATCAGTCAGAAACGGAAACTCACCACCGTCACTGCCATCTTATGATTGGAACAGTCTGGAGTTACGACGCGGGGGAACAAAGCTTAGCTAAAAGATCAGGATAAATGAAAATATTATATGGTAGCTAAGTCCAGGAGCCTTGATGGCGCAGTGGTTAAGAGTTCAGCTACAAATCAAAAGGTCGGCAGTTCCAATCCATCAGCCGCTTCTTGAAAACCCTATGGGGCAGCTCTCCTCTGTCCTATAAGGTTGCTATGAGTTGGAATTGACTCCAAGGCAACAGGTTTGGGTTGTGTTTGTTTGTTTTTTTCTTTTCTTTTGACAGTCAAGTCCAGGGTAGGATAGAATTAAGGGAGGAAAAAGAGTAATTGGGAGCATGAATAAGAATAGCACCGTATTTTAGAAAAGAATTTAAATATTTGATTATGCCAGCCACTGTTTTGTCTACAAAGCAGAAAAAATAACCTTTATTGGGTTAATATTATATTTCCTATCCATTTTGCTGAAAAGTGCTAAAAATGTCAAATAATTTAACCTTGTATCTTCTATTGTTATTAGGTGCCATCGAGCAACTCCATGTGACAGAGTAGAACTGCCCCATAGGGTTTCCTAGGCTGTAATCTTTATAGGAGCAAATCGTCAGGTCTTTCTCCCACGAGCGTCTGGGTAGGGGTTTGAATTGCAAACCTTTTGGTTAGCCTCTGAGCTCTTAACCAATGCGCCATGCCACCAGGGCTCCTTTCTATTTGCTTAGAAATAGAATTTATGATTTTACCTCAAAAAGTAAATTAACCTGTTCCTTTAATATTAGTCCGTTCAACCAGCAAATATTGCTAGTGTTAGATGCAGAGAATATGGGTAAACAAGACATGGCCTCTGCTCTTGTTGGCAAAGCAGAAAACA
>NW_004443953.1:15964573-15965677 GCF_000243295.1 Trichechus manatus latirostris | reverse complement strand
CCTGTTTTTCACAAAGAGGAGTTGGGTAGCTGAGCACAAACAGGTTAATTCTATACCGTCTGTAACACATAAACAGGAAAGTCTACTGATGTAGGACAAAAATTCTTGTGTTCCCGAGCACATTCTAATGGGTGGAAAGTTACTGAGTTACAGTGGCTGCAGCATTAAGGCACAAGCAGATTCAGTCATAGACCAGCAACCGTAGAGTTCCATTGTCACTTTAATTCCATAAAACCAACTTCTTTTTACAAGACTCTTCTGAGAAAGTGAGATTCAAACAAATTCACACCCTTTCTAGGTCTAGTCTCATTATATTTAAAGACCGCAAAAACAGTTGCGCAAACCTTAACTAGGAGAACTAGTTAAGTCCCTGCAATTAAAAAAAATTAAACCCAAATTAAGCCACCAGTAAAAGTATTTCTTCGACTTTTACCGTATTCTTGAAAGTTTTCATAATAGAATGTTGGAAAAAATATTCCACCAAAATTTGCAGAATGATGACTCATCTCCTATTTGTGCCAGTTCATTAAATCGACTAATGGCAGCTATGGAGAAATAAATGCCTTATCCCCAAAGCTTTTGCTCTTTAAGTGACTGATAAACAAGTATATTACAAGAGAGACAGCAGAAGTGCGTCCCCAGGAATTCGAAAGGGGCAGAGAATTCTAGTGGGACCGCCAGGAACGTTCCGGCTCCCTGGGTAGGACCCGGTGGCAAAGCTGGGTGCGGAGAGTCAGGGGGCCGAGAGGGTGGGGGGTGGTGAGGGACGGTCACGCCACCGCCGTTTTCTCCTCGCCCGGCTCCACCAGCTAGACCGGGAGGAGCGCGGCAGACAGAAATCCAGTAGTTTGTAATGTCCAGCAGCCCAGCGGGTAGCTCCCCAACTCTCCAGGAGGTGCAGACCCCAGGTGCCCCAGTGAGCTCACACAGCCTGGCGAATGTGAGGAGCTGAAAAAACAAAGCAAGTGTCTAGGGGCAGGGGCAGGCGCGACGGGCCCGAGCACACAAATCACTCTGACTCTGTGCGCCGCCTGCGAGCCCTGCTGAGGGGCCCAGGAAGGGCTCGCACGAGGCGACGCTCCGCTCCCGCCGCCAAGGGAGAAG
>NW_004443953.1:15962778-15963504 GCF_000243295.1 Trichechus manatus latirostris | reverse complement strand
TTCCCTCCCGCGACCCTAGGAACAATGCAGCTCTGGGCGGGGGCTGGGAGCACCCTGCCCCACCTCGGATCCATGCTGCCCCCTCCCAGGCAACCTCGTGCCCACCACCCGCCTTCACCCAGAGGTCCGAGGTGCTAGCAGGGAAGGGAATTTGCGCCCCCTGCCCCCTGCGCCCTGACCTCGGGTTCTTAGGGGAAGTCATCCCTGGATCCCTTGAGAGCCCCGCTTTCCCCAAAGGGTGTCTTCATGCCCCCAGCGCACTACACAAAGAGAGGGGACGGTCCCTTCAGAGATCGCTGCTCACGCCCATCTTCCATCTTCGGAGCTGGTTCGGGGGTCTCAGGGAATACATGGCTTTCTGGTCCTATCTCCCCACTCCAGTCCCGGGAGGGTCGGGGCTGGAGTCTGGGCAGTGGCCTCCTGCTGATCCTGCGCTCTCCCCGATATGGCCTTACCTATCAATCCCTTGTCACCTCGAAGCCAGGTGTTAGCGCATATTGGATCGCTCTATGGAGGCGGTGTGTGGGACGTCTCAGGACCTGAGTCTCCGCCTGGCTTTGTCCCGGTCCCTGCCCCCATTACCCCTCCAGATCCTCTACCCCGGGATCCCACCTCGTCTACCGCCCGGGCACCAGGAGCGCGGCGTGTGGGTGCGCGGCAGCGGCGTGTGGGTGCGCGGCAGCCGCAAGGGAGGTCCAGGGCAGAGCCTGGGAGACCCAAGCGAGG
>NW_004443953.1:15959907-15960677 GCF_000243295.1 Trichechus manatus latirostris | reverse complement strand
CCCCAACTTCTAAACCCAATCCAAACGGTGGCGAGAAGGTCTAGGGTGGCAAGGAAAAGCCAGATCACCATTGAATCTACTAATTCTACACTTTATTTTATTGACTCAGAAAATGTTGAGAATCTCAAATTTTGCTGATTTGAAGAATATGCGAAGAGTTTGAGTAGATGATGAATGCCAATATTATATGTGCTGGAGTTTCATGTACAAGATAAAGAGCGACAATGTCCAAAAATTAAGAGATGGTTTCCTTAAATGTGGCCTAAGAAATGTGGACACTTACCAAAAAAAAAGAACAATTGTATCTTATTTAGAGATAAAGGGGTGGGGTGTGGAATAGAGATTCAGTTTTCATTTTTTCACTATAAGGCCATAAAATGATTAGATAATATAAAAAGCTTCCATGATTCTATTTATATGTACATTAGAAAGAACCTGCAGATGCTACTGTAAATTCCCCATGTATTGTTTCAACAGTACTAATTTAATGCTGATATACTCTAGATAAAGTTTTACATTGTTAATCCATCACTGTTCTCTTGGGAAGTGAACTCTTACTTTGAGGCTTTGAATTTGACATTGCATTTGACTTTTTATGTGGTTGACATGTGTTGGGGAGTGATGGATTGGAATGTACCCTAAGTCCAAGCCTAATGAGTAAATTTTGCTTATACACTTACAAAGTCAAATGGTAGACATTTCCCATCACCTGTTCCCATCCAACAAGAGCACTAGATTCATTTAGCTCAACAGATTCCAAAGAGTAGGAA
>NW_004443953.1:15956535-15957533 GCF_000243295.1 Trichechus manatus latirostris | reverse complement strand
ATATTTGCATAGCCTTCAACCTGGTGGACTCAGAGGTTCACAAGTCACTTTGGTTTCCTAAATTGTCACTCCATCTGCATTCATAACCCTGCATTCTTTTTTTTTTTTTGACCCTTAAGTGCATTTCCTGAACCCCCAGTTCTAATCTTTATGAAGATCAGGCACCAGAACTCTATAAGAAGGATTTAGAGATTAAGGGTCCCAAACATGACTTTCTGACAAAGAATCTGAGAAAACCTTGGTCTAGTAGGAGCTTTACAAGCATGCAAGGCAAACTTGTTTCCTGCAAATGTTTTCTGGAAATGTTAGTTTGGGAAGTCCTTTGGTGGCATTGCTGAGACTAAAACCAAATAAACCAAACCTGTTGTCATCGAGTCGATTCTGACTCAGCAACACACTTAGTAGTTTTCCTCAGAAAGAGAATAATTTTTTTCTGTTTAAAGACAAAACCAAAATGGCCATATCTGCTCACCCATGATTTTGCTTAAAGACTTAAATTATGAGTCCAAGTTTCCCTTTCTCCTTGACAGACAAGGACACTGGTTTCTGCCCCACTCAGAATCATAAAAGAGAACAAACAAGGATAGAAATTGAAATAGTGGTTTCCACTGTCAGTCAGGGTTCTACCAAGAAACAAGTGGTAGGACATTAAGAGATTTATCACAAAAAATTGGCTTCACACGATTTTGAGGCCTGGCTTAGACAAGTCTGAAATCTGTAGAGCAGACCACCAGGAAAGGCATGAGCTGAAGCTGCAGTCCAGGAGTGGAATTTCTTCATCAAGGAAACTTTAGTTTTGCTCTTAAGGCCTTTCAGCTGATTGAATCAGGCCCACCCAGATTATCTAGGATAATTCACTTAAAGTCAACTGATGATAGACATTAGCCACATCTACAAAACATCTGTGTGACACCACCTAGATAAGCGACTAACTGGAGACAACAGCCTAGCTAAGCTGACACATAAAACTTATGATCACATTCCACCCTTTGTCAACT
>NW_004443953.1:15941815-15954586 GCF_000243295.1 Trichechus manatus latirostris | reverse complement strand
TGCTTCATGCATCATTTAGTATTTTCCCCATAGAATCCTTCACTATTGAGGCTTGAATTTTTTCTTTAGTTCTTTCAGCTTGAGAAATGACAAGCATGTTCTTCCGTTTTGGTTTTCTAACTCCAGGTCATTGCACATGTCATTATAATACTTTACTTTGTCTTCTTGAGCTGCCCTTTGAAACCCTCTGTTCAGCTCTTTTACTTCATCATTTCTTCCTTTCACTTTAGCTACTCAGTGTTCAAGAGCAAGTTTCAGAGTCTCTTCTGACATCCATTTTCGTCTGTTCTTTCTCTCCTGTCTTTTTAATGACCTCTTGATTTCTTCTTGCATGATGTCCCTGATGTCATTCCACAACCCGTCTGGTCTACAGTCATTAGTGTTCAATGCATCAAATCTATTCTCGAGATGGCCTCTAAATTCAGGTGGGATATACTCAAAGTCGTACTTTGGCTCTCTTGGACTTGTTCTAATTTTCTTCGGTTTCAACTTGAACTTGCATATGAGCAATTGATGGTCTGTTCTGCAGTCGGCCCCTGGCTTTGTTCTGACTGATGACATTGAGCGTTTCCATTGTCTCTTTCCACTCTTTTTTCCACTATCTACTCTATATTCCCTTTCCCTTAGCAAGCACCTCAGCTGGTTGTGCTTCTTTGCCTGGCAGGGTGAACCAAACCTTTGCCTGAATTGGTTTGTCGTAGTTTTACATTAACTAATCACAAGACATGGTGATACAAAGAGATGCCCTAAATAATCTTCTGTATTCCAGACATACTCTTCCTTATCTCCATTGTGTACCAGTAGCCCAATTTCTTTTTCATAATCAGGATCAATCACTCGAGCTAGTAACAGTAACTCCCTTCTTTGCCTGTTGATTGAGAGGTATAGGAGCCCAAAGTGGCTGGGTGACATTCTCAATATCCAATTCAATGGAATCTTGTCTACTGGTGGAAATATTTCTCCCATTGGAACAAAGGTGTCTAGACCAGCAGAGCATAAGGTTGTGGAGCCAGGAAGCAAAATTTTGTTAGTGGATAATTAGGGGTAATAGTGTGTGGTGTCACTCCCATTTTCACTCCTTGATTCCTGGACCTGTGAAGTCTGGCTATGGGAGAAAAAACCCAATATATTTGATGAAGATTTAGAACATATATATCTTCCTGGAGGACATTGCCCCAGCCCTGCAAGGTTTTTGTCACCTACCTGGTGCTGTAACTGAGTTTTCAAAAGGCTGTTACACCATATTATCAAGCCAGTTGCTTCAGGATGATAGCACACACGGTAAGACCAGTGAATTATATGAACATGTACCTATTGTCATATTTCATTTGCTGTGAAGTGAGTTCCTTAATCAGGAGTAATGCTATGAAGAATACCATGATAATGGATAAGGCATTCTGTAAGTCCGTGGATGGTAGTTTTGGCAGAAGCATTGTGTGCAGGGAAGGCAAATTCATATCGAGTTACTGTCTATTCCAGTAAGAACAAAGTGTTACCCTTTCCATGATGGAAGTGGTTCAACATAATCAACCTGCCACCAGGTTGCTGGCTGGTCACTCTGGAGAATGGTGCCATGTTGGGGACCCAGTGTTGGTCTTTGCTGCTAGCAGATTGGGAACTAGCAGTGGCTGTAGTTAGGTTGGCCTTGGTGAATGGAAATACATGTGTTGAGCCATTACATAACCTCCATCACTACCAGCATGGCCACTTTATTTATGAGCCCATTGAGCAATGACAGGTGTGGCTGGGGAAAGAGGCTGACTGGTATTCACAGAATGGGTCACACTATCCACTTGATTATTAAAATCCTTCTCGACTGATGTCACCCTTTGATGGGCAGTCACATGAGACACAAATATCTTCACATTCTTTGCCCATTTAGAGAGGTCTATCCATATATCTCTTCCCTTGACTGCCACTAGTTTTCATGTTCTTTCCAAGTCCCTGATCACCCAGCCAAATCATTGTCCATGCCCATAAATTGATGTAGACTCATAACTCTGGCCATTTCTCTTTCTAAGCAGCATGAACAAACAGGTGCTCAAAATTGCTTGACATTCCGTCCACTATGTCTTAGTTATCTAGTGCTGCTATAGTAGAAATACCGCAAGTGGATGGTTTTAACAAATAGAAGTCTATTTTCCTACAGTTTAGGAAACTAGAAGTCCAGATTTAGGGTGCTGGCTCTAAAGGAAGGCTTTCTCTCTGTCAGCACTGGGGGATGATTCTTGTTTTTTGCCTCTTTGGTGATTTTCATGTGGCTTAGAGTCTATCTTCTCCCATCTCTGCTTCCTGCTCTCTGCTTAATCAGCTTGGTTTATATCTTGAAGGTGATTGGCTTAAGACAGACCCTACACTGATATGGCCTCATTAACATAATAAAGAAAACCTTATTCCCAAATGAAATTATTCACAAGTATAGCCCTGTTGTCATCGAATCGATTCCAACTCATAGCAACCCTACAGGACAGAGTAGAACTGCCCCATAGGGTTTCCAAGGAGCAGCTGGTAGATTCGAACTGCTGACCTTTTGGTTAGCAGATAAGCTCTTAACCACTGTGCCACCAGAGCTCCAGTATCCACAAGTATAGGGGTAAGGAATTGCGACACATATATTATGGGGGACACAATTCAATCCATAACACACTGGGAGTATTTCCCTTCACCACTGTCTTTCAGGGATGTCCTAGAAAGGGGCTGTAGTGTTGCAGCTGTCCATGTTAGGGTAGTGCCTGCACATTGTGCTGGACCATCTGTAATCTGATTTTCTCAGTTTTATCTTCCTCAGTCAACTGGTCATAGGGAAGTCCTCATAAGGTCATAGGTATGGACAGGGAAGAGAAGGTAATGCGTTAGGGGCAGAGGCCATAGGCATTTGGGTCACTTTCTCATGTAACTTACTTGTGTCTTCAGGGCCTGATTCGGTCTGCTCTCATACACACCATGTCAATTTCATGATGGAGTGCTGCTGTCCATGTCCAGCTTTATGGCTTGGTGGGCCAGACAACACCCAGTTCATGATGGATAGCTCAGGTTGCATGCTATTTTTTTTTTTTTTTTGTATTTCAGGTGAAGGCTTACAGAACAAATAGTTTCTCATGAAACAGTAGTACACATATTGTTTTATGACATTGGTTAACAACCCCACAACATCTCAACCCTCTCCCTGCATGCTATTTTGATGGCCCATGGTTAAGCATTCAGTCTCTACTAAAGTCTAGTAGCAAGCCAAAAATTGTTTCTCAAAAGGAGAGTTATTATCTATAGAAGATGGCACAGCTTTGTACTAAGGGGATCAGATAAAACTGACCAAATATTAATCCTTAATCTAATATAAGCTTAGAAAAGAGTAACCAGAAATTTGGGTGTATCTTTTAAAAAAGTAAGGATCAATGTTTATGGAGGAGGAAATAGAATAACTTTTTTCAACTCTTCTTTTTTTATTGTGTCTTAGGTGAAAGTTTACTTAGCAAGTTAGGTCCACATTTAACAATTTTTATACTTGTTCCATGACATTGGTTACTTTTTTTTTTTTACACTGTATCAACATTCTCATTACTTCCATTCTTTTTGTTCTGTTTCCGTTAATCTAGTTTCCCTGCCTCTCTTAGCTTCTCATGTTTGTTTCAGGGTAAATGTTGACAGTTTGGTCTCATATGGTTGATTAATTTAAGGGAGCACAGTATTCATGGGTGATATTGTTTATTTTATAAGTCAATCAATTATTTTGATGAAAGGTGACCACTGGGGGTGGCTTCACTTCCAAATTCAAATGTGTCTTAGATATCTAGTGCTGCTATAACAGAAATACCACAAGTAGATTATTTTAACAAAGAGGAATTTATTCTCTCACAGTCTAGGTGGCTGGAAGTCTGAATCCAGAGCGCCAGCTCCATGGGAAGACTTTCTCTTTCAGCTCTGGGGGAAGGTCCTCGTCATCAATCTTCTCTAGTTGAGGAGCTTCTAGCACAGGAACCCCAGGTCCAAAAGACACGCTATTCTCCTGGCCCCTGTTTCTTGGTGATATGGGGTCTCCCTGGCTCTCTGCTCCAATTTTTCTTTCAAAATGGTTTTAAACTACTGTGAGTTGTGAATTCACAGGTTATACATATTAGAAAAATGCTCAAAATTCCATGGGGGGTTATACATTGAAACCTGTGACAGCCAGAACTTGACAGGACTGCCTTGTTTTTCCAGGTCTCGCAAGTTTTCCACTTTTGACAGGGTGCAGCCTTACAGCTTATCTATCCTCTCTGTTGTTGGAAAATATTTGAGTTTTCCTTCTCTGACAGGGTTCCACCTTATACAGGTTTCAGCTTTTGCAGGTTTTACTGTACTTTAAATATTCAAGCTTGAATATTAGTCATATAATTTATAGCCAAATTGGGTATCGAGTAGCCATTGTATGAGTATCTCTTCAACTAAGTTCAGCCTTAGTAGATAAAAGAAAACAAGTTTAAAGACAAGCAGATTGTTAAGGCACTATGCCATAAAGTTAAACATGAGGGATATCGATTTAGAACTCTACATATTCTAAACACACATGCACACCGCCCCCCGCCCCCCAAATGCCATCACTGTCCTTAAAATAGAACTCAAATACTTAGGTAGCTGAGAAGTATTTGTTTTTCATTTCTCATGGACCTCATTTGGGGCTGGCTTGGTTATTTTTGGATTCCTTTCTCAGATTAAAGAGTATTTTTTTTCTAGCTTTGGTAGGATGGCACTTTTTGAAATAGCAACATCATCATCATGGTTTGCTTCTCAACTTCTCCTCAAATTACATCTACGTTCTAAAATCAATGCATTTCTAAGAAACTTAAGTTTCTGTATTTATGATTTTGCAAAGAAATATCTCTGTGAGCCCAAAGGGTCTGAAATGGTTTAACTGTCATGCTTCTTAGCAAGTGGCAGATGCTAGGGTTTGTGGAAACCTAACATGTCCAAAACTGAGCTCATTACCTTCCCTCCACAGACCCACTGCTTCTCTATTCAGAGCACCTGCCTGCCAAGTCTCTCTCATTATAAACCTGGGAGCTGCCTTCCTCATCTTTCTCCAACTCCAGTGCGCCACGACATTCTGTCACTTCTAAGAAGAAATGTCTAGCTGTCCTGCCCTTCCTCTTCCTCTGCCACCACTGTCATCGTTGACTCGCATCACCTCCTGTAGGAGCTGCACCTCTTTGCCCCCAGTCTCTCCACCTTGTGATTATCCTCACACTTATCTTCCAAAATACAGATCTGATCATTTTGCTCTTGTTGAAAACTTTGGCTGGCTACCCTTTGCCTACAGGTAGTAAAATAGAAACTCCAATTCATAGTCCACAATCTGGCCCCAATCCAACTGTTTAGCCTTACTTCCAGCCACACTGGATTGCTCACCATTCTGAATCAACAACATCATTTCATGCCTCTGTGACTTCTTTAAAAAATAATTTTTTTAAATTTTTGTTGTTGAAAATATGGAGCCGTGGTGGCGCAGTGTTTAAGAGGTCAACTGCTAACTGAAAGGTCAGCGGTTTGAATCCACCAGGTGCTCCTTGGAGGCCCTATGGGGCAGTTCTACTCTGTCCTATAGGGTAGCTATGAGTTGGAATCAATTCAGCTAGCAATGGCAATGGGTTTGGTTTGGTTTAAACATACCCCAATTCAACAATTTCCACGTGTGCAATTCAGTGACACTGATCACATTCTTCAAGTTGTGCAACCATTCTTACATTCCTTTTCTGAATTATTCTTCCCCCATTAACATAAACTTACTGCCCTAGGCTTCCTGTCTAAACTTTCAAGTTGCTGTTGTCAATTTGGTCCCCAATAGATGGCTGTTGGAAAGAGCATGTTGCTCAAGGCAGACATTCTTTACTGTTAAGCTAACCTATTGTTTGGTTTAAAGTCAGAAAAGGTGTGCGTCAGGGTTGTATCCTTTCACCATACCTATTCAGTTTCTATGCTGAGCAAATAATCTGAGAAGCTGGACTATATGAAGAAGAACAGCGCACCAGGATTGGAAGGAGATTCATTAACAAACTGCGTTCTGCAGATGACACAACCTTACTTGCTGAAAGTGAAGGGGACTTGAACCACTTACTGATGAAGATCAAAAACCACAGCATTCAGTATGGATCACACCTCAGTGTAAAGAAAACGGAATTCCTTATAGCTGGTCCAATAAGCAACATCATGATAAATGGAGAAAAGATTGAAGTTATCAAGGATTTCATTTTCTTTGGATCCACAGTCAACACCCACGGAAGCAGCAGTCAAGAAATGAAAAAATGCATTTCATTGGGCAAATTTGCTGCAACAGACCTCTTTAAAGTGTTGAAAAGCAAAGATGTCACCTTGAAGACTAAGGTGAGCCTGACCGAAGCCATGGTGTTTCAGTTCCCTCATATGCATGCAAAAGCTGGACAATGAATAAGGAAGACCAAAGAAGAATTGATGCCTTTGAATTGGGGTGTTGGTGAAGAATGTTGAATATACCATGGACTGCCAAAAGAACGAACAAATCTGTCTTGGAAGAAGTACAACCAGAATACTCCTTAGAAGCAAGGATGGCAAGTGTACCTCTCACATACTCGGGACGTGTTATCAGGAGGGAGCAGTCCCTGGAGAAGGACATCATGCGTGGTAAAGTAGAGGGCCAGTGAAAAATCGGAAGACCCTCCACAAGAAGAATTGACACAGTAGCTGCAATAGTGGGCTCCAGTGCGATGGTGAGGATGGCGCAGGACCGGGCGATGTTTCATTCTGTTGTGCATAGGGTCGCTATGAGTCAGAACCGACTCAACGGCACCCAACAACAACACTGTTTGGTTTAAAGAAGACTTCTGGGGATACTTTGGGTTTAAGGTTTAAAGATTATCTCAGGGCAGTAGTTTCAGGGGTTCTTCCAGTCTCAATGGCTCCAGAAAGTCTGGATTCCATGAGAATTTGAAATTCTTTTCTGCATTTTTCCCCTTTTTGATCAGGACTCTTCTATAGAATCTTTGATCAAAATGTACGATAATCATAGCTAGGTACCATCCAGTTCATCTGGTCTCATGGCAAAGGAGGCAGTTGTTCATGGAGGCAGTTAGCCACACATTCCATTTCCTCCTCCTATTCCTGACTCTCTTTTTCCCTGTTGCTCCAGGCAAATAGAGACCAATTGTTTTGCCTTGGATAGCTGCTTGCAAGCTTTTAAGAATTCCCAGGCACTGTGCAATGGACTAGGAGGTGCCTTCATGACTTTTAATGCAGCCACTCATCTGGTACTCAGTGTAGCTGTTAAGAGTGTGGATGATAGAGCCAGGCTGCCTGAGTTTGACTCCCAGCCCAGCTACGGCTAGCTGACAAATCTTGGGTGATTACATAAATTCTGTGCCTCAGGAGGCTTATCTGTAAAATGCACTTGATAAGAACAGTACATATCTCATAAGGTTGTTGGAAGAATTAATATGCAAAGTCTTAGAACAGAGTTATGCACTTTGCAAGTACTGGATAAACATTGACTAGTATTATTTTCCCTCTGTTAATATACAGAAGGAGCCCTGGTGGCACAGTGACTAAGAGCTTGGCTGCTAACCACCAGCCTCTCCTTGGAAACCCTATAGGGCAGTTCTACTCTGGGTTGCTATGGGTTGGAATTGACTGGATGGCAACTGGTTTCAAGTTTAATCTGTGGGAACATTGTGTTGACCTGTCAATGAGCTCCTTGAAGACAGCAACTGTGAGATACTCATTTTTGGGTTCCTGGTGTATGACAGAGTAGCCAGCAGCAACACCTTAGTACCAGAGTAACATGCGGGTGTGAGGAATGGGGCAGAGTGAGGAACTTTTGATACTGTGGTAGGTCATAGGGAAGCATGCGGGGATGGTTGCGACTATTTCTAAGTAGACTAGCCTCTCTGGGCTGCTTAGCTCTTATCAGACAGGCAGCCCTCTTATCTATCTACAGCAGTGGTTCTCAGCCCTGACTGCATATTAGAATCACTGGGGAAGCTTTTTAAAAAGAGTGATGTCTTCCACATCTGGCTACTTCCCCACCTGGAGATTCTGATTTAATTGGTCTGGGTGGGGCTCAGTCATCTGTAATTTTAAAAAGACTTCTAGATATTTCTAAAGTGCACAGATCTGAGGGCAGCACAGCCAGCTCCACACTCTTAGACAATCTGGCCTAGGCTGGAGGGTCAGATAGGATCCTGGCCCTTGGCTTCAAATCTTTGTGTCTAGCAGAGGTACTCACATCAGGGCTGTGCTTGGAGACAAGAAGGGTCACTTTCCTCCAGTCCATGGTTTGAATTTCTGCCCAACTTGGAAATCTGGGCGTTTAAATGTCTGTACTCTGTGTTCACAGGAATCTTCTTCCTGGCCCGCAAGGGCACCTAGGGCCATTGAGGGTGCTTCTCAGCCCTCGGAGCCACTGGCAGGCCATGCTCCCCCTTAAGCCACGAATAAATAAATACTTAGCTGTGCAGATAGAACATTAAGCTTCAATTGAAAGATGAGTAAATTGGTACCACAGATTGGAAAGTGTGGTAAACTAACCCAGCAAGGTTTGTTTGAATGGACTGATGGATTCATGCTAGAGTCATCTATGTGGAGCGCATGAGACACCATCATCAGCAGATCTGGATCCCAGTCTAGGGTCTGCTAACTTGTTGCGTGGCTTCTGCAAACCTCTCTGGGTATCAAGAGAATTGGAGTTATGGGGATACTTTCGAGTACATTCCAGATGTAATATACTAAGTTCTACCCAACTTAAAAAAAACTCTGTGATTCAGAATGTTATTTTCTGTCTGTGAGGTTTTGTGAGCTTGCTCTCCCTCCCATCCATGAAAAATTGGGCTCAGTGCTCCCATGCTGAGCCTACAAAAATTAATGCAAATTCATTGTTATTACTCTAGGAGATACTGGGCGTTCATCATATTCATTCGTTCTGTTACTTGGTTACCATTTTTACACCCTACTGTATTTTATGAAGACCAAGGAAAAGTTTCTCCTAATGATAGATTAGCACAATTGACTGTCTAAATTGGTAGTTGCCGTTAATCTTAAATGAGATTACAATAACGATGAACAGTTTGACATTGCCTATGAAAGATAAGCAGTGACACAATTCTTATTGAGATTTGGGTGTGAATGCAATCAGGAAAGTTTCCTTTTGTAGTTTAATCATTGTTGTTGTTAGGTGCCGGCAAGTTGGTTCTGACTCATAGTGACCCTATGCACCACAGAACGAAACACTGCCCTGTCCTGTGCCAGGCTCACAATCGTTGCTATGCTTGAGCCCATTGCTGCAGCCACTGTGTCAATCCGTCTCGTAGGGGGTCTTCCTCTTTTTCACTGACCCTCTACTTTACCAAGCATGATGTTCTTCTCCAGGGACTGATCATTAACACTGTGCTTATCAGCATGCGTTTGATTTTTATTTACTTATGATTTGCTTACTTATTTTTCTATGTTTCATTCCAAAAAAAGGATTTTAAGTCAGTTTATAGAAATAAGCAGCTTACAAATAGATCAGGAATTTGAGGTAAGGGACAAGTAAGGATAGAAAAAAACATGAATTAATGGATACAGTTTATGGATGTTTGTCATGAGGTCCTGAAAAGCAGCACCAGTCAAAGGAAGGAGGAGCCATGCTTGGAATCAGAAGTCAAACTGCCTGTGCATTTAAAACATGACTAAATCAGAAGTTCTGAGGTTTGAGGAAAGATTTTCATACGGGCCCTTCCAGGTAAAATATGGCCAATGTCATGGGTCCTATCCCTGCAATGAATGCAGCGGCATGCTTCTTATGTCTAATACCTATAAGTTTTCAGCAAGATAAGTGACACGGTGAAGCACAATTTAGCATAAGTAGTTTAACCAGTGGTGGTGGTGGTGGTTCAGTGGTAGAATTCTTGCTTTCCATGTGGGAGACCTGGGTTCGATTCCCAGCCAATGTACCTCATGTGCAGCCACCACCTGTCTGGACAGAAGAGGCTTGCATGTTGCTGTGTTGCTGAACTTGTTTCAGTAGAGCTTCTAGACTAGAATACGCTAGGAGAAGGCCTGGCTATCTACTTCTGAAAAATCAGCCAACGAAAAGCCTATGGATCACAACGGTCCAGTCGTGTTGTGCGTGGGATCACCATGAGTTGGAGGCTGACTCGAAGGCAGCTAACAACAACACCAACAATTTTACTAGCAGTTAAAATGGTGCTAACCAAATCATTGAATATTTATAGGAAAAAGCTTGACTATTTAGAGGAATAGATGAATAACATCCTCCATGACCATTATTTCTCGTAATTGAGCTCTTGATAAGAATTGGACAAGAAATAATAATGGCAAACACCATGCACCAGTCACTATTTTAGAGTGTTCACATATATTCACTCATGTGATACTCAAATCATCTCTATGGGAACTTGAAGAATGTAATCGATGTCACTGAACTGTGCATGTAGAAATTGTTGAGATGGTGTAGGTTTTTTTAATCTGTGTATGTGTATATTTTCACCTAAATTAATAAAAATAGCAAAACATTTCTATGGGTCAGTACTATGAGCATTGTCATCTTCTTTTTGCAGATGGGGAAACCAAGACAGCCCGAAGTCACCCTCGGCAGCCTGGGATTCGAATCCACGTTGTGTGGTTGCTTGCTCTTGCCACTGCACTATCATTGCCTCTCTGAGATTTGAGGTTATCTTCTCTGACAGCATCAAAAGTACAGCTATTCTCTTTGCTGGTTAAGAGCAAATGCTTAATCAAGCATAGAGTAAAGCTGACATCATGTCATGAAAGTGAAGGAACCTGCTCAGGGTTCAATAGGCAGCCATGGCATGTCCACCTGAGGATTGCAGTATACTTAGGGGCAGGACTAAGGTTTGCCTCAGAATACAGTTTCAGATCTTCACTGTGCAACAAATTGTTGATAAAAGCCGCAGAGGCCTATGGTTTTCAAGAAGGATATGAAAGGATCGACTCAAGGGCATGAGGGGTAAGAGGTAGTGAAGGAGAGAACTGAGCCTGACTGCCCACAGCCTTTCCCTCCGCCTTCCACCCCACTGCATAGAGTACTTCCATGGTGATCTGCTCTCCTTCTTGGGCTTCCACGTATATTTTAATTGATCAAAAATTTCCATGGCAAACCAAGTTTGAAAATAATTGTTCTGTGCCATCTAAACCACAATAATTTCTTTCTTTCTTTTTTTTTGAGAGAAATCCTACTAGTAGTTGATTTTTTTTTATTGTTGTGCTATAAGTGAAAGTTTACAATTCAAGTTAGTTTCTCATGTAAAAATTTATACACACATTGTTATGTGACCCTAGTTGTTCTCCCTGTACTGTGACAGAACACTCCTCCTTTCCTCCCCTGATTTCCTGTGTCCATTCAACCAACTCCTGACCCTCTCTGCCTTCTCATCTCAGCTCCGGACAGGCGCTGCCCATTTAGTCCCATGTATCTACTTTAGCTGAGAAGCATACTCTTCGCAAGTATTATTTTATGTCCCATAGTCCAGTATAATCATCGTCTGAAGAGTTGGCCTCGGGAATGGTTTTAGTTTTGGGCTAAACGAGAGTCTGGGGGCCATGTCTTCCGGGGTCCCTCTAGTCTTAGTCAAACCGTTAAGTCTGGTCTTTTTACTAGAATTTGAGTTCTGCACCCCACTTGAAACCACAATAATTTCTTAAAATTCCCCAAATTATTCTTTCTTTTTGATTATGTAAGCAATATATATTCATTGTTAAAAATGTGAAAAAAAGCACAAAGAAGAAATTAAAAGTCACCTATAACTTTACCTCCTAGTAATAATTGCGATGTGCCTTTTGATATATATATCTTTCCAGTCTTTTTCGCCTACACATTTATCCAAATATCTGTACATGCAAACATATATATTTCAACAAAGTTATTTTATGCACTGCTTTTGCATTTAATGAAATATCACTTGATTCATCACTTCTGCAACATTTTTTTTTAATGGCTACGTGGTGTTACATTATTCAGATGTACTACACTTACTCTGGATACCCTGGGTGGTGCAAATGGTTAACACACTCAGCTACTAACTGAAAGGTTGGAGGTTTGAGTCCACCCAGAGGTACCTCAAAAGAAAGTCCTAGTGATCTACTTGGAAAAAATCAGCCATTGAAAACCCTATGGAGCACGGTTCTACTCTGACACACATAGGATCATCATGAGTCAGAACTGACTCAATTTCTTATTGGCTATTTAAATTCTATCTAATATTCTGGCAATTATATAATAGTTAAATAAGCATTTTTTAAAATATTTTTTTACCTAGCTCTTTTCTTATATCTGTATTTCCTTTTAATAAATTCATAGAGAGGATATTTCCTGGTGGATGTTGTGGTATGCCAGCCCCATTTTCCTTTCAGGATCAAGGGACTCATTTCCCCAGCTTCCGGAAGTGTTGACTGCTGACAGCTCATAACAGATTACCTTCCAAGGACAGCCCTTGCCTGGAGGAAGTTACCTCATATAAGGTTTTGCCCTGTCGGGGCAGCTCACTTCCAGTGATTGTCAACGTGGAGGTACAAAGGCCCATCTATTTTCCTCAATCCCAGACAGCTCTGAAGGAACATCCCAGGCCCAGCTCCCATGGGATCAGGAGAGGCCTTTGTTGCAAATATACCACAGCTCACCTCTGCCTAGGCCTGCTACCCTCACTCCCTCACATGTGACGATCCCAAGAATGTTCCTCAATAAACTTCCTGCACACAAATCGTCTCAGCATCTGCTTTCTGGGAACTAGACTTAAGACAAAATGTGAGGTA
>NW_004443953.1:15939054-15940110 GCF_000243295.1 Trichechus manatus latirostris | reverse complement strand
CCCCACCAGCATGCAGTGATTTCAGGTTGGAAATTTTGCAAAGCAGACATAACCAAATACTCACCTACAGTCATTCACATTTTGACCTATAGAACATCCAACATAATAATTCAAAGAATGCCCAATTTTAAGTAATTTATCTTGCAATAAATTTCCAAAGATAAGATTATTTCAGATGTTTTCCTAAACAACCAGGTATTCTTAGAGATGAACCCTTCTATAGGTTATCAATTCACGTCTACAAAACATGGAGTTTGGGATTTTAGAATATTTGATCTCTGGCTACTTTTTCTGCCATTTGTACTTTTTGACAATCAGAGTATCCATCAGCATATAAGGTAACCTTATCTTTCTGTTTTATAAATGTGAGGAAAATGTGTTGATTAATTTTATTTGGCCCCGAAGAATCATTCTCTGCCTCTGTCTGTCCTGCTCTGTGTCCTGGGATGCTGATTTGTATAACTGAATTCCCCAGAGTCCCTTCTGGCTGCTGGTTGGGTCAGCTAATGCGAGATACTGACAGGAGACTGGATGGAGGGTGGGAGGAAAGGCTGGGGTACTTACTTCTCTCCACCAACTGGCCTTCAGTTTACAAATGGCTGGGGAGTTCTATGACCATAGTTCCTGTGGGAGGCCCCTTTTCCGTAATGTAGCTTCCTCTCAGTTCTAGTAATACCAGTCCATCACTTGTTCCTGGAGTCTGAGGGTGGGAAGGGTTTCTCACTATTGCTGGTCCCTGTGGACTTCAACTTCCCTTGTTGGTTCCTTCAATCCTGCCAGGTTTTTTTTTTGTAAGTAATTCCTTCATTCAATTTTTTTCAGTTTTTACTTGCTACCTATTTTCTGCTGGGTTCTGACTGGTACAGTGAACATGCATTAGACTCATCCAGAGGAACATTAAGTCATTAAGAGCATAATTAAATGCAAAAGGTAAGACACATGTGAAAACATCCTAGTTTACCCCATCACAATATCATATCTGATCCCTCTCTTGATCTCTAGAATGTCCACAATGGTCCATACTGGAGGCTGCATTTGAGGTCAGGCTCTCAGTGA
>NW_004443953.1:15933798-15935698 GCF_000243295.1 Trichechus manatus latirostris | reverse complement strand
TTTGAAAATAATTTTAAAATTTCATAAATATGAATGTATAATGCCCATTTAATTTATTCAAGAAATTTTCCACCAAATATCAGAGTTAAACAACACTTTTATGCACTTTTGGCATGAAATAACCAAAATTAGTCTAAATAAATCTCAAAAACAGATGATGTGAAGTCCTAAGAAGAGTGATTTTATATAGAATAGAAGCATAACTGGTAAGAGAACAGACAGTCATTTAACTGTTTTTAGCACCAAGAATTTTCCTGTTATTTTGGTAACGTTTTTGAACAACTTTGCTGAGGTGGGTTGTAAATGGGGACCTTTATAAAAAGTCAGTTAGTTCCTTGGATCAAATTACATAAGCTCTTATCCTGTGGTCATAATGGAACTTTTGTGTCTATAGCCTCAGTACATATTTAAACAGGCTTAAAGGGGAGGGATTTACCTGCTTTCAGATGGCTTAGTGTTTTGATTTTCTGACAAGAAGTTGATGTTATTTCTCTTCTACCCTGATCATGTTCAATACTAAGCAGCTGCACTAAAGATAATTTCAAAATGGAATTTTTGTCATACAATCTAATGTCAGCTAAGATTTTTGTTTTATATATGCTACAGTTCCTTTCTCAGACCGCAGCATAAGGCAACCTGAAGTTCTACACCATCATTCTGCTTGTGTTTTTAGTTTAAAAGTAAAGAAACAAGATTTCTTTCAGATTGCGGTTTCTATTTTGAGTGGAAATATTTTCACTATTTTGTTCCAGCCCTGAGAAAGAAGCCGGAATACCTCAAGTTAAGGTTCTTGATTAACCAAGTGAGTCTTCTCAGATTTTGGGTCCCCGGCACATATGATAAAGCCAATACAGATTCTTACGAGCAGCTTCTGGAAGTGAAATGGTGCTGCTGAGGAAACAGAGAACGAAATTCCAGTATGGAAAATTACCCCACGAAAAAGTAACTTGTGAACTTAAGACATCACCACATAATTTCTCGTGATTGCGTTTGTGATGGACTGTGTATGAGGATCCTCCCTGACACTCTTAAGGACTTTGTTCTTTTTCTTTTCCCCAGACTCTTCCTACTTTATAAACAATGATTACAAATAGAAATGACTGATGATCACAAATGATAAAAGCAACTGCGTAGAATGACATCTAGGACCTTTTGCTGCATGTTCTCAAAATTTGTGTTTCAGAGTCTTTCTTGAATGACTCACCATAAAAGCAAATCTCCCAGACAAAAATGTTAAAGAGAAACCCTAAGGGAATCAAAATAAACAAACAAAAAAACGTTTGGTGAAACCTTTGCAGAGAGTTGCTTGGCGTTGAATCTTTCACAATTAATTCACCTACTTATTTTGATCCTAGGCTCAACTTTGATCAATATATAGCTTATCATGATTCAATAAATAGCTTTGTTTTAAGGTTGTCTTTCTCAATCTTTATGCCAAACCAGCCCTCTTGAGAGATATGACATTTTCCCATTGGTAAAAAGGGCTTATGGCAATAAATCCATAGAAGGGAGAAAGAGGGTGCTCACGCCCTCCCAGGAGGGCCAAATAGAGAGTCATTTGTGTTTAGACTGAAAAAATCCTGACCCCTGGTGATTCTGACATAGCCTTCTTGATGGGTAGTCCCCTCCCTTAAAATTCACTGCTTTTATTGATTGTTCGTAAAATTCCTGGCTTTCTTACTAAAAATAAAAGTTTACTAGATATTTAAGGTTCCTTCTATCCAAAAATATGTTTACATCTTCTCCAGATATTCCAATTTGTATTCGAAGCTAAAGAGAAAAATATTAGCATCTTCCAAGCCTTCATTTCAACATTTGCTTTACTTCAACCAGTCAAATCTTATTAAAACAAATTCTGCTACAACACAATTCTAGTAATTTTTTATTTCAGGCAATGACT
>NW_004443953.1:15929824-15933009 GCF_000243295.1 Trichechus manatus latirostris | reverse complement strand
TAGGCGTATCTTAGATGGCTGTTCACAAGCTTTTAAGACCACAGACACTACTCATCAAAGTAGGATGTAGAACATTTTCCTTATAAACTATTACATCAACTAAGCTAGCTTCCCCTGAGACCATGGCCCCCTGCCCTCAGCCCAGTAACTCGGTCCCTCAGGGAGTTTGCATGTGTGTATGAAACTTATATGACTTTGCCTTGGTCAAGTTGTGTTGACATCCCCAGTACTACATACTGTCTTATCCTTCACCAGAGCAATAGGATTTTCTTGGCTGTAATCCTTGCAGAAGCAGATCGACAGGTCTTTTTCCTGCAGACCTGCTGGGTGGGTTTTAACTGCCAACCTTTTAGTTAGCAGCCTAATGCTTAATCATTGCACCACCAGGCCTCCTTTCCAGGAATTTAAACCAAAAAACCAAACCAGTTGCCGATGAGTTGATTCTGACTGATAGGGACCTTACAGGACAGAGTAGAACAGCCCCACAGGGTTTCCAAAGTTGTAAATCTTTATGCAAGCAGACTGCCACATCTCTCTCCTGTGGAGCAGCTGGTGGGTTTGAATAGCAGACTTTTCGGTTAGCAGCTGAGAAAGCTTAACCACTGCGCCACCAGGGCTCCTCCAGGAATTTAGTGCTGGTTAAATAACCAAGAAGCACTTAATTTCTGTGTCACCTCCAATCTGAGGACCAGTTCTCCCTCCCTCTTTAGGAGGGCCTCCTTCTTGTGTAAGTGCGAGAGATGAGGAAGTTGGTTCCTAAGCCTCCCAGGTTGTCCATTGCAGTCTGCCCTCTGCTCTGGTCCTGCTCACTCTGCTTCCAGGTCTTACTCACGTCTAAATTGGTTTGTAGTGTGGCTCCATGGGCCACTGCCCTCCTAGAATAAATGCTAGAGAAGCTACCAAGGACATGGGGTGAGTGTGAGGCAGGCCTCCCTTTCTTCAAGGCCCTACCCCACTTCCTCCAAACACTTCCATTATACCCAAGACTTGGATACAAGAAAGGAATGTGCTAAATATGACACTTACCACAGTTCAAGGATGAACAGGTTATTCTATTTTCAAAGAGGGAAATACCTCAGGGATACTTGCTAATTTTGAAATCCCGCTCCTCTGGAGCTAGACGCTCTCTTCTTCAGACCTCTGTTATGCAAAATGTACCTCCCCTCTCCCCAGGCTATCTTTTGGGAAGCTCCTGGTCCATTCCTACTTCCTCCCAGATCTTCTTACCCCATAATTTATGCGCCTCCCCCAGGAATACTTGTCTTCTTGTCAGCTATTAAGTCTCAAAAAACACCTCAAGGGCTGCAGAGAAACTGTTACCCAGGGCTGTGAGATGGCCTGCTGCTGAACCTCTCTCTCCCTCTCCCTCTCTCTCTCTCACATACACAGTTTATAAATGGGATTAAACCTTAAGTGTTGTTTTGTGAACATTTCTCCTCTGACTCAATAATAAGTCATGAGAATCTTTAATGTCAACACATGCGTAGAGATATCCTCCTCTTGAAGGACGTTTAGCTTGTTTCTAGTTTTTCACCATGGAGACAAAGCTATGATGGGTAAAATGTTTGTATGTACATCTTTGAATGTGTTTGAATATTAGCTTGTGCTATATTCCTGAAAATTGAATGACTGGATTGAAGTTATATGCATCTACAATGTTTCCTGTCATTTATACTCTGAGAGTTTCTAATCTCCACACATCAACCAAGACCAGGTATCAACAATTAAAAAAATTTTTTTTTTTTTTGTCACTATAATGAACAACAAACGCTATCTGATTGTCGTTATTATATTCTTTAGTAAGGGTGAATTTTTTTTATCTTTTCACCTCAGTCGCCAACAAATGGATTGAGAATTGTAGATGAGCAATGTTTTAGTTTCCTAGGGTGGTCGAAACAAAAAAATATCACAAGTGGATGGCTTTAAAGAAAAGAAATGTATTGTCTCACAGTTTTGGAGGCTAGAAGTCCAATTGTGGGCACTGGCTCTAGGGTAGGGTCCTTCCTTGCTGGTAGACCTGGGCATTCCTTGCTTGGCATTCCTTGACTTGTAGACAGATCTTCACTTGGCACCTGTCTTCCTTCTGTGTGTCTGTGTCTATTCTGCTCTTTTTATAAGACACCATTCAGAAAGGATTATGTGTAGGACCCACACTGGTATGACCTCATTAAAATAATAAAAGAAAACCCCTATTTCCAAACATGGTCATATTTACGAGTATAGGGGTTAAGACTTCAACATAACTCTTTGGGATACACAATTCAATCCATAACAAATAGTTTCTCAAGGGAAACTGAGATACTATATATATGAATATATACTACAAAATGAATAATGAATATTGTCTTAGTTATCTAGTGGGGCTATAACAGAAATACCACAAGTGGATGGCTTTAACAAAGAGAAATTGATTCTCTCACAGTCTAGGTTGCCAGCTCGAGGGAAAGGCTTTCTCTCTCTGTTGGCTCTGGAGAAAGGTCCTTGTCATCAAATCTTCCCCTGGTCTAGGAGCTTCTCAGTGAAGGGACCCTGGGTCCAAAGGACACACTGGTCTTTTGGCTCTTCTTTCTTGGTGGTATGAGGTTCCCACGTCTCTCTGCTCGCTTCTCTCTTTTATATCTCAAAAGATTGATTTAAGACACAACGTTGTAGATTGAGTACTGCCTCATTAACATAACTGCCTCTAATCCTGCCTCATTAACATCAGAGGCAGGATTTACAACACATAGGAAAATGACATCAGATGACAAAATGGTAGACAATTAAAATACTGGGAATCATGGCCTAGCCAAGTTGAAACATATTTTTGGGGGACACAGTTCAATTCATGACACAGTCAAAAGCAACATCATTTTACACTTTTAATTTTCTTATTTTAACATTTTACTCACCTAGAATTTATTTTAATGAATTTATTTTTTTTCCAAATTGTCACAATATTATTTATGGAGTAGTCCATCTTTTCCTCACTGATTTGAAATGCCACGTTTATCATAGTTTAAATTATACATATTTGACTCTTTTTGGGAGTAGGTATTTTGTTCTATTGATTTGTCTGTTGGTTCTTGTGTTAGTAGTATACTGTTTTAATCACTCCATACTGTATGTTTTAATTGATGACAGGACAAGCCTGCTCATTTCTCTTTTCTTTTCAGAAATTTCTAGCTATTTGTACTTGTTTATTC
>NW_004443953.1:15891285-15927327 GCF_000243295.1 Trichechus manatus latirostris | reverse complement strand
TCTCCATGAATCAGAATCAATTTGATGGCAACTGCTTTGGCTTGGTTTTTATTGTTAGGCAAGGAGCTGGGTGGCACAGCGGTCTGCGATTGGCTGCTAACCTAAAGGTTGGCAGTTTGAGCCCACTCAGCATCTCTGCCGAAGAAAGTCTTGGCGAACTGCTTCCACAATGGTTACAGCCAAGAAAACCCTATGGAGCAGTTCTACTCTGTAACACATGGGGTTGCCATGAGTCAGAATCAACTTTAAGGCAAAAGGTTTTTTTAATTTCTATTTTTTAATTGTCAGGCATCTCAATTACATTATTCCATTCAATCCTCTCAAAAACCCATTCTACCAGTGAAGAAACTGACTTCAGAGAAGTTAAGTAATTTGTCTAAGGTCACAGCTAGCATGTGGCGGAGCAGGGATTTGGTACCTGATCTAGCACCAAGGCAGTACCCTATCCATGGTAACAAACAGCCACTCATGAGTCCTAAACAAGTCTTCAAAAAGTGACAACTTTGCATATTACTTATTTAGCTTATTTCTCAGTGCCTAATACATTTTGTTAATATTGTGAATAGCATGTTTTTTTTTTTTTGGCCTGGTTACTGTCAACATATAAGAAAATTTTTTGTTATGTTAATTTGACTGTGTAACTGAACTCTCTTAATGGTTCTAACAGCTTTGCGTTTCACCCTATCATCATATTTTTCAAATACACAGTTATATTCTCTGGAAATAATGATAATTTTGCCTCTTTATTCCTAATATTTTATACTTCTTATTTTGTTTCCTAAGATCTCTGCCTTCTGTTGGACTAGACATCAAGAGGGATTTTGACTACAGGATTCATCAAGAGTAGTTATTTATTATTGCTTCTTTGTGTTGATTTCTAACATACATCATCTTGTTCTCTAGGATCTTGAGGGACCAGCGTATGTATCCCAACAGATTGAATGTATTTGGGGAACCAAGTATTTGTGTTGTTAAACAGTAGCTGTATTTTCTGTCCAAACATCTGGTAATTAACTTTCAGTGCTGGTACATTTCTAACAAAGTCCAACAAATTATAGATACATTTTAAGTGGTCTACTAAATGACATAATTTTCCTGGTTTTAATGAATCTCTCCCAAAGACAGCCCAGAAGCTGAACCAAACCTCTAAAAAGCCATACCCAGTGGAGATGGATTCTGCCTTTGGAAGATGCCATAGTGCTCTCAGGATTTAACACAAGCCAGTCAACTCCCAGTCATGTCTATTTCTTTATCAGATGCTTAGAACCAGGAAGGCATTTCTCTTGAGGTTATAGCTTGGGGGTGGGGGAAGGAAAGGAGAAAGAAAGGAAAAGAAGAAACCTAGAGACCTACCCATCAATCACAGTAAAGCGGAGGCCACAGAAGCTAACACGGATAATGCAAACGTTGTCTCTGTGGGGTATTCTCAGGATTAGTGAGTGTATTAGTTTCATAGTGCTGCTGTAAGAAATTAGTACAAACTAGGTGGCTTAGAACAACAGAAATTTATTCTTTCATACTTCTGGAATCTAAACCCAAAAAAAGTCAATTCCGACTTATAGTGACCCTATAGGACAGAGTAGAACTGTCCTATAGGGTTTCCAAGGCTGTAATCTTTATGGAAGCAGACTGCCACATCTTTCTCCCACAGAGAGGCTGGTGGGTTTAAACCACTGATCTTTCAGTTAGTAGCCGAGCACTTAACCACTGCATCGCCAGGGCTCCTTCCAGAAGCCAAAAGTCCAAAATCAAGGCATCAACAAGGCCATGCTCCCTCTGAAGTCTCTAGGGAAGAATCCTTCCTTGTCTCTACCTAGGTCTGGTGGTTTCCAGCTATCCTTGGCATCACTCCAGTTTTTGCTTCTGTCTTCAAATGACTGTAATCAAGTTAAGATACGGTCATACTGGATTAAGATGGGCCCTAAATCCAATGACTGGAGTCCTTATGAGGAGAGGGAGATTTGGAGACACAAAGACACACAGCAACACACAGAGGAAAGACAACCTGTCCTGTGTCAGGTATGTTGTTGGACGCATCCTTGGGAAAGAGAGGGAGGGCCCAGCTCAGAGGGTGGACAGTGGCATTTGCTTGCTGCCCTCTAGTGCATTTTGATCTGTTGTAGTTTACATGTACCCAGTTGAGTGATTTATGGATTATATTTTCTAATTTAACTAAAATGTCCACCTTGTCCATGGATAAGTGGCTAAAGAAGATTCCTGCAGAGAAACTGTGGTTTTAATATAGCGCTAATAATGCAAGCTCAGGAAAGCATGAGAATGGCCAAGGAGGCCCCTCTTCTAATCCTTGTCTGAGCTCTTCGTCAGCCCATGTCTTTCTGAAGTCCAACTTTCTATGATTCAAGAAGCAACTTGGAACATAGTCCAGTCTCACCACTAATATACTGGCCAACTATCTTCTTCTGTATATGGCATTATTTTTATGGAATTTTACTATTTCAGTTTCAGAGATTGACCTTATCTGACATTCCCCCAATTGTGGATCCCTCTCCTGCCAGTTCACAGCTGGGACCAACATTATTTGGCAATAAACTTTCTGCAGAGTGCCATAATATGAACAAAATGGTCACATGCTAAGAGATTTTTATATGAGACTAAACATTATATTTTAAAATTATTTTTAAAGTAATACATATTCCTTATAGAAAATTCAGTTACACAAAAAGCAAATAAAAATGAACTAAAATCACATTACTCAGAGGTAATCATAGCTGACTGTCTTCTTTCTATGCATAAAGATATCTTTATTTCTTTTCTGTTTTTACATTTTTTTTTGTTGTAAAAACATGAATAGCACATTTGTCAAGTCAGCATTTTTAAGGTGTGCAATTTAGTGATACTGATAACATTAATCTTGTTGTGCTACCATCTTTATTTCTTTTTTACAAAAATAAATGTGTTATACGTCCTATTTTGTAAACCACTTTAAAAAGTTTTTTACAGTAATCCATTCCTTGGATTAGCTAAATTTGAGCTACTCCAAAATTATAAACAACTGAAAGTCAAGCTAAGAATGTCTCCTTAATCCAAATTTCATGCTTATAATTAAAAAAATTAATGTATTAACCTTTTGCTCTTTTCTTGGCGAAGAAAGTAATGCATTACTTGTTTGTCTAATGTTCCTTCAGAATTCACAGCCTCGCAATCGGCTTCGGAAAGGTTTCAGAGTGTTTTGTGGTCTCGATAATCACTTTAGGGAGGAGCCAGAAAGCCCTGCCAGGTGGCGAGAACAGCAGAGCAAACTCCTCCTGCCTTGCTTTCCCTTTTCCATTTACTTCTAATATCATTATACTAGTGATTCATACCACAGACTGGACATTGGACATTTGTCCAAAACAAGGAAGAAAAAATCAAAAAAGAGAAGAATGGGAATCATGACCAAATAGTCCATCTAGGGTAAGGCAATATGCCCATAGTTTTGGGATGAAAGAAAAACAATTCTTTTCAGTGAAGTCTGAATCTGCAAAGGTGATTGTGACCTCGTTCCATTATGTTTAGTAGTGATGTTTTTCATGCATATCAACCATATCCCAATTCTTACACTTTTGATAGGACAAGGGCTATGTCTTATATATCTTTTTGATTCCTATAGCTTCAAGTACCTTGTCTTTTACCTAGTAAACACTAAACATCTGTCGTTTGTGATGATAATCATGATAAGGGGTAAAATGCACAGTTAAATATGAAATCTCAAAAAAAAAAAACAAGTTTGAATGATACACAGATGATGTGATAGTCTACACAGAAAGCTCAAAGGAATTGACAGCTATATTCCTGGAATTGATCAGAGAATATAGCTGCGTTGCTGGATTTATATATAATATACAAGTTGCTTGATTTGTCATAGAGTTGCAGTAGAATGAATACTGACCCCCTCAAAATAAGTCTAAGTCCTAATCCCCAGAACCTGTGAATGTTACCTTAAAGGATAAAAGAGTGAATATTATTTTACATGGCAAAATATGTGATTAAGATCAGGATTTTGAAAGGAAGTCCTTATCCTGAATTATCTGAGCGGACCCTAAGTTCACTTATGAGTGTCCTTGTAAGAGTGAGGCAGAGGGAGATTAGACACACAGAACATAAGGCAACATGAAGAGGGAGGTAGAGAGAGTAGTGATGTAGCCACAAGCCCAGGAATGCCGAGGAAGCCACCAGTAGCTGGAAAAGGCAAGGAATGGATTCTTCCTATAACCCCCGGACGGAGCTCAACCTTACTGGATTTCAAATTTGTGGCCTCTAAAACTGTAAGAGAATGAATTTCTGTTGTTTTAAGCTACCCAGTTTGTGGTAATTTATTATGGTAACCTCAAAAATTAATACAAAACTGCACAGAATAACAGGGTGTAGTGGTAATAAGCATGAGCTCTGGAGCCAGACTTCTCTTCAACTCTGACTTCACCATTTACTAGCTGTGTAATGTTGGGCATGTTATTTAACATCTCAGGGCCTGCTGTAAGAATAGAGTACTTTGACCAGTATCTGACATATAGTGAACAAGCAATGCATGTTAGCTGTTGTCGTCATCATCATCATCATCATTATTATTATCAAGGATCCCTGGTAGCACAGTGGTTAAGTGTTCAGCTGCTAACTGAAAGGTTGGTAGTTTGAACCTACCATCCACTCCACAGGAGAAAAGACCTGGTGATTTTTTCCTGTAAAGATTACAGCCTAGGAAACTCTACGGGGTGGTTCTCCTCTGTCCTACAGGGTTGCTATGAGTTGGAACTGACTGCATGGCACACAACAACAACAACATTATTAGTATCACCAACAACAGTTAAAAAATACAGTTTGAAAAGGGGATTTACAAGGGCAATCACAAATAAAAGTTACTTGAGAATGAATATAGTCAGTAAGGTCTTTATTTGTCAAATCATAAAACTTCAATAAAAAGCATTAAAAGAGACCTAAATAAATGGAGAGAGGTGTATTATGTTCATGGATAGAAAGGCTCAATAGTGTAAAGATATCAATTCATACAAAATTGTTCTATAGATTCAATACAATTCCAAACAGAATTCCAATAGGTTTTTTTTTTTTTAAAGGAATTTGACAACTGATTTTAAAATTGACATAAAAAGCAAAACTAAATCTGTTGCCGTCAAGTTGATTCCGACTCGTAGCGACCCTATAGGACAGAGTAGAACTGTCCCATAGAATTTCCAAGGAACAGCTGGTGGATTCAAACTGTTGATCTTTTGGTTAGAAGCTGAGCTGTTAACCACTGTGTCACCAGGGATCCAAAATTGGCATGAGAGAGCAAATAACCAAGAATTGCCACTGTGCACCTGAAGAAAAACAATCAGGTGGAGGAATAATCCTGACAAATATTAAGATTTATTAAAAACTATAATAATTTGGACAGTGTAATATTGAGGCTAAGAGAGACATAGAGAAATGATATTGAATAAAGAGTCCAGAAATAGTTCCACACATGTATAGAAACCTGATATAGAACAGAACTTGTATTACAGATCACTGGAGAAAGGAAGGGCTATTCAATACACTGCTGGAACAATTGATTTCTCTTATGGAAAAAAATTTAAAAAAGGATACTGTTTTTGTTGGGTTCTCTGGGAAGCAGACGCCAAGACAGAAGTGCAAGAGAATTTTTTGGGGGACAATGCCCATGAAAGATAAAGAGGAGCAGGGGCAGGATTTATGCAGGGAGAGACTTCAGAACACAATGTAGGTGTATACACTTAGGAAAGCAGTGAGAGAAGGAAGGAGAACTGGAGAGGAAGAACCTAAGACCACGGTGCAACTTGGAGAAAGCCTCAGCTGGCCTAATGGGGAACTGTGGCATAAAGACTGCTCATAGGAGAGTCCTGTGATGGCTATAAACGGCAAGCCCTTTTGCTACCACTATGCTCATTCATTGTCTGTGGAATGCTCAGGAAGCATGTGCCTGACTTGAAAGCTGAGGCAGATCCTGGCACTTGTAGCTAGAGGCTGTCAGCTACCTGTACTCCCAGAAATGCTTCCCAGTCCTGCATCATCTCCATGATCAGTTGTGGATCAGACCATTGTGACCCACACGGTTTTCACTGGCTGATTTTTGGAAGTAGATCTCCAGGCCTTTCTTCCTAGTCTGCCTTAGTCTGGAAGGTCTGCTGAAACCTGTTTAGCATCATGGCAACATGCAAGCCTACACTGACAGTTGGGTGGTGACTGTGCATGAAGTACATTGGCTGGGAATCAAACTCAGGTGTCCTGCGTGGAAGGCGAGAATTCTACCATTGAACCAACCGATGCCCTCTTCTGTTCTTATAAGCCACTCAATTTGTGGTACTTTGTTGTGGCAGCCATAGGTACGAAAACAGTAAAATTTCTCTTGTGATGGGAGATGGAGACGATATTAGTCAGGATCCTTACAGAAAGGAGAAGGTAAAAGGGACTGTTTACAAAGGTGTGGGTAGGGTATAGGGAAACCACAGGGATAGTGCAGTACTGTGGGGCTAGTAATAGGGATACTGTTCCCCTCCAAGATCTAAAGGGGATTAGGGGAAAGAGCCAGTACTAGAACGGAACTTGGAGACAGAAGCCTGGGCAGAGAAGGCTGTCAGATAGGAGTGGTGATGTTTAATCAAGAGATGCATCCAGCCTGTGGCATGCACACAGGGAGCCAAGGAAACAAATACCTTGAACTTCACCTACTCCCTCTGACCTCTTGTTGGTGCTCCTTGTTGGTTGAATTCAACCAGAAGCCCTAGGGCAGGCAAAAGGAGTGTGTGGGTGCTTGTTAACCTTCTGGGGGCACAGAAAAGGGTGAAGAAAGGGCATATGGAAGCTATTCAGCACAGAGGATTTATCAGAAACTTGGAGAGCTTTAGAAAGTTCACCCCTGCGCCATTTTAATAAGCTCCTGTGATTGGAGTAGAGAGGGACACGCCCCTTACCTTTCCCATCCATAGCTTGGCAGAGAATCACTGAAGTGTGAAGAGAGATAATCATTGTGTTACTCATGTGTAAGGAAAAGAAAATGTTGAGGAGGAAGGATGATGCCATTTCCCTGAAATGTTTTCTTTTCTCAAATGGATTTTAGACTGGCACTCTCAGCCCTGGAAGAGAGAAATTTGTTTTAGTGCTTGAAGGCTGTCTCTGAGTTGGGAGTATCAGATGGGTTATAAGAGTCAACATCCAGAGGCTGAATCAGATAACCCCTGGAGAGAACAGGTTACTTTCCCAGTAGCCTGGGGGTAGGGTGGGGTGGGAATCTCACCCTTCTTGGGGACAGATACATTGCCAAGGGCTCTTGGAAACTCTCTCTGGTGACCTGACATCTGTCTGGATGTCGCCTAGACTGGTGATAGTCAAGACCTCCCTAAGCCCAGACAGCCCAAAACCTGTGTATTCCTGTAGCAGCAATGGTTCTAATCACAGCCAAGCACACAAAGCCAACTGCACTGCCAATGAGGCCATTTAAAGTATTGGAAAATACATTCAAGCATTTATGGGATCTTTAGCGTAATCCCTAATATTATATATTCCCTCCAATTTGAAAATTCAGCATTTAAAAAATGAAAAAAAAAAACCCCAAAAAACAAATACTGAAGTGTAAAACACTTTATATTTTTTTATATTTAAACTTTATATAAATTCAAATTTCTCCTTTCCTTTTTGCACCAAGACATAAATTTTGTTTTAACTTTATCATGTGAATGGAAGATTGTTCAATTCCTGTGCAGCATTTGAGGAATGAATGGAATTGATTGAATTTACATTGTGTATTATACTTTTATGCTGTTAGGGAAAGAACTGACAGGTTGAGAAAGTTATTAACTTCTTGTGTGTATTAAAACAATACTTGAAGGCAACTGACTTTAGATAAGACAAAAATAATAAGTATAGCCTGTGATGTTACTTTAGTTTAAATCCAGGCTGCTCTGAAGCTCTAACAGAGATAAAGAGCAAGAGTAGGATAAATGCTTTCATTGAAATCGTAACTTCAAATATTGCGGGAGTCTCCAGAGGTTATCCAGTCTATTCCCAGCCTTTGGCAGGATTATAGTTAATGGCATTCCATCCAACTTCTAAAATTGTCCACTCAAGAAATTCTACACGATAACTCATTCCATGGTCCTTTCTGTAATCTAGCCTTTATTTAAGTCCTCAGGGAATATATGCATACAGTAGTGGAGAGCATAAGGCACTGTGCATGTGCGCATTCCCCCACTACCACAGACGGGGTAAATTATCTTTTGGTATCTGTTATGGATTGAATCGTGTCCCTTAAAAATATGTGCTGTAAATCTTAACCTCTATGCCTGTGGTTATCTCATTTGGGAACGGGTTGTCTTTGTTATGTTAATGTGACAGGATTAGTGTAGGGTGTGTCTTGAGTCAATCTCTTTTATATCCCAAAGGAAGAAGTCCAAGCTGCACTGAAGGCATTGGTGAAAAACAAGGCTCCAGGAATTGACGGAATACCAATTGAGATGTTTCAACAAACGGATGTAACACTGGAAGCACTCGCTTGTCTTGGCCGATCGGTTGGAAGAAATACTTATTTGTGCCCATTCCAAAGAAAGATGATCCAACAGAATGCAGAAATTATCAAACAATATCATTAATATCACAAACAAGTAAAAATTTGCTGAAGATAATTCAAAAATGGTTGCAGCCACAAGCGGGATTCAGAAGAGGTGTGGAACAAGGGATATTATTGCTGATGTCAGATGGATCTTGGCTGAAAGCAGAGAATACCAGAAAGATGTTTACCTGTGTTTTATCAACTATGAAAAGGCATTTGACTGTGTGGATCATAACAAATTATGGATAACATTGCTAAGAATGTGAATTCCAGAACACTTAATACAGTGCTCATGCGGGACCTGTGTATAGACAAAGAGGCAGTGATTCGAACAGAACAAGGGAATACTGTGTGGTTTAAAATCAGGAAAGATGTGCATCAGGGTTGTATCATTTCACCATACTTATTCAATCTGTGTGCTGAGCAAATAATCCTAGAAGAGGCATCAGGATTAGAGGAAGATTTATTAACAGCTTGCGTTATGGAGATGACACAACTTTGCTTGCTGAAAGTGGAGAAGACTTGAAGCACTTACTGATGAAGATAAAAGATTACGGCCTTCAGTATGGACTACACTTTAACATAAAGAAAACAAAAATTCTCACAACTAGACCAATAAGCAATATGATGATAAAACGAGGAAAAGATTGAAGTTGTCAAGGATTTCATTTTACTTGGATCCACAATCAACGCCCATGGAAGTCACAGTCAAGAAATCAAAGATGTATTGCATTGGGCAAATCTGCTGCCAAAGACCTCTTCAAAGCATTGCAGAGCAAAGATGTCACATTGAGAACTAAGGTGTGCCTGACCCAAGCCATGGTGTTTTCGATTGCCTAATATGCATACAAAAGCTGGACAGTGAATAAGGAAGACCAAAGAAGAACTGATGCCTTTGAACTATGGTGTTGGTGAAGAATATTGAATATATTATGGACTGCCAGAAGAATGGAGCCCTGGTGGCATAATGGTTAAGTGCTCGGCTGCTAACCAAAAGGTCAGCAGTTGGAATCCACCGGGCACTCCTTAGAAACCCTATGGGGCAGTTCTACTCTGTCCTATACAGTTGCTATGAGTTGGAAGCAACTTAACGGCAATGGGTTTTGTTTCGTTTTTTTCGCCAGAAGAATGAACAACTCTGTCTTGGAAGAAGTATAGCCAGAATGCTTCTTAGAAGTGAAGATGGCAAGACTTCATCTCATGTACTTTGGACTTGTTATCAAGAGGGACCAGTTCTTGGAGAAGGACATCATGCTTAGTAAAGTAGAAGATCAATGAAAAAGAGGAAGACCCTAACGAGATGGATTGGCAGGTGGCCAACAGGCTCAAACATAGCAATGATTGCACAGGACCAGACAGTGTTTCGTTCTGTTGTACATGGGGTCGCTATTAGTCAGAACCAACTTGATGGCACCTACCAACAACAAACAAGCAAGCGAAAGAGCAGAGATGAGGGAAGAGAGATGCCAAGCCACATGAAGACTGCCCAGAAGCAGAAACTGAAAGAGACATGAACTTTCCCCTAGAGCCAACAGAGAGAGCCTTCCCCTGGAGCCGGCACCCTGAATTCAGACTTTTAGCCTCCTAAACTGTGAGAAAATAAATTTCTGTTTGTTAAAGCCACTCATTTGTAGTATTTCTGTTATAGCAGCACTAGATAACTAAGACAGTATCTATGATGATTTGTAGATAACAAATCATATGTCGCTCTTCGTTCTTCATCCAACCTCACAAATGTTCTGTCTCTATAAGTAGCCGTTGACCTTTTACCTCTTTTGCTTCCCTCAATTGTTCCCTTTCCCTCCTTGTTCAGAATTCCTAAGAGAGTTTGCATAGGATTCCTTAATGCCTCAGGAATAGGAAAAGCAATCATGATAAAGCCTGTAGGTATGTGTCAGCACCTCGGACAGTAGCTCACAAAGCTGAGCAAGCCTTTTAGTGAGAAAACAACTTAGCAGGAGAGTCTCTCGATGACCTTTAATATTGTTGAAGGACTTCATCAACTCTTTCTCCTTCTCTTCCTAAGCCAGTTGCTAAGAGTTGACTTCTACTCGTGACAACCCCATGTGTGTCAGAGTAGAACTGTGCTCCATAACGTTTTCAATGGCCGTGATCTTTCAGAAGTGGATCACCAGGGCTTTCTTCCGAGGTGCTGCTGGGTGGACTCAGACCTCAATCTTTCTGCTAGCAGCTGAGTGCATTAACCATTTACAACATCCAGAGATTCCTTTTTCTTCCCAGCCTTCTTCTTTTTTGAGGTAAGTCATTTTAATTCCTTTATCTTTTTGATTTATGCAGAGGAGCCCTCATCTCAGTAGTCCATGAATCTGACAGGCCCATGTTGACAGGAGCTAGTTCATTGTTTGGCTCTGGGGCTCAAGGGACAAGTACAAAGAGCACTGGAGAGCAATGGAGTCAGCAAGAGGAGTAACTTCTTCCTCACTTCTCTTGCAGAGGCCTCAATTAATGATATTTCACAAAGTGTTAAATGGCCCCCAAATGTGCAATTATTCAATTTTCACAGCTCTTGTTTTCTGGCTAGGAAACATTGATTCTAACTTTAAGTCTACTAAAAATTAGCTCTGCAATCTTGAGTAAGTCATCTAAAATTTTTGTCTAATGTTATGGACAATCTCACAATACCTCTTAAAATTTTAAATGCATAGATTTTTGATCCAGCAACTCCAACTTAGAAATTATCCAACAAATACGTTTGCACACATATAAATTACACATGGAAGCAAGGCAAAAATCCACCAATATGAGTATTTAAAAAATAAATTATGTTTATATTATCAAATACTATGAAACCATAAAAAAAAGAGAAAGTTCACTATATACTAATAGAAAGGTCTCCAGGACATATTGTTGAATGAAAAAAAAGCTAGGTTTAGAACAATATGTACATTAAGATATTTATGTAAAATGGAGGAATATCACGAGTAACTATATATGCTTGCATAAGCATAGGATACCTCCAGGAGGATACACAGGAAACAGAATAGTGGTTGCCTCCAGAAAGGGAAACTAGGTGGCTGGAGTGAGAGGTGGAATTATTCACTGTATGCCTTTAAGTACCTTGGAAACTTTGAATGATGTGAATGTATTACTGATACAAAAAAAAAAAAGTTAAATAATAAATATAAAATAAATTATTCTCATGTATGGAATAGATAAAGAGCCCTGGTGGTACAGTCATTAAAGTGCTTGGCTGGTAACTGAAAGGTCCGTGGTTCAAACTCACTAGCCACCCTGTGGAAGAAAGATGTGGCAGTTTGTTTCTGTAAAGATTACAGCCTTGGAAATCCTATGGGGCAGTTCTACTCTGTCCTATAGGGTCACTATGAGTTGGAATCGCCTCAATGGCAATGGGATGAACTAGACCTAGCCATACTCATTTGATTGTCCTGAGGATCAAATAGAACGATGTATGTAAAGGGGCTTTGAGAAGTACAAATGTTCTTCACATATAATGTTTATTTCTAATATTTTAATAATGTTATGGATACTCTTTAAATCCTCATTCCTCTTAAAATTTTGAGTTTAGAACTGGATATAATACTAAAATTATTATAATAAAAAATAAATATTTGTGAAGCTTTTTAGAGTTTATCACTGTAGTATGGCTATTGTATAGTAGGAACTTTACTCTGTTTCTCCTATATGCACTATTTCTCTTCACACAGTTAAGTATGATTTTTGCCTTTAATAATTGATACATTATAGCTGCCTCAAAAAAGGGTGAAGCATGCTAAAGATGATTGGAAAGGACCTAACGAGATTAGTTAGCAACTTGTAGAAAATTATAGCGAATGAGGAAAGAAGAGAAAACAGCTGGAGCATTAAAAAGCCAGTGAAATCCACTGAAACATAAGAGTGGAAATGCCTTTGTTTAATATTTAGAAGGAGCAAACACTATACTTTCTAGGGAAAAAAAATCATTTGGGTCCTGTTACAACACATTTTAAAAATAATAAAAGCCAGTTTAGAAGGGTTTCTTCTCAGTCCTATAGGATAGTAGGATATTCAAAAGGTAGCAGCACATAATACCCTAAAGGGATGTGTTAAAAAAAAAAAAGAACCCCAGCCTTCAACTTTCCAAGGAGCCCCCTGAGACTGTCCCACACCTCATTAAATACACAAACAAGCCTGAGAATGGAATCTCTGTAGGGATTTCTGGCAGGAAAAGGTGATGAGGGATTTGTGGGTCTTTGTGAAGTGAACCACAGTATAATATAAAGCCAAAATAAGGCTACTCAGGTTCTACCAAGGGAGAAGACTATAAAAGAAGAAAATAAACCCATAATTTCAGTTCGATTTATTTCTCCTAATGAATATTTTTTTCTCTGTACAGTTAATGCCAAGAACATTCAACTTATTTTCAGAACGTCTCCTTCCTGCCTGGGGACCATAGTTGCAGCGGACATCTAGGTCAATTGGCATAACAAAGTTTATTAAGAAAATGTTTTGCATCTTACTTCAGTGAGTGGCATCTGGGGTCTTAAAAGCTTGCGAGTGGCCATCTAAGATGCATCAATTGGTCCCAACTCACTTGGAGCAAAGAAGAATGAAGAACACCAAAGACACAAGGAAAATATTAGCCAAAAAGAGACAAAAGGTCTACATAATCCAGAGACTCCATCAGCTTGAGACCGGAACTAGATGGTGCCCAGCTACCACCAATGACTGCCCTAAGAGGGAACACAACAGAGACCCCGGACGGAGCAGGAAAAAAAGTGCTGTTTTTATTTTTAAAAAGAAAAAAAAGAAACAGTAAATAAATAAAGAAAAAAGAAGAATGTCTCCTTCCTGCTTTCAAGGGAGGTGGAAGAACCAGGTGGATGGATGACAGAGGTGAGAAGGAGATTTTTCACTGTATGCCTTTTATTCTTCTTTACTTTTGAATCATTTAACACTGTTATTAATATTCAAAAAATGAAGTCAGTAAGATTCACCTAGATACCTTGGACACACACACACACGCACACACTACTTTGTTATCAATTTTTAGGTTCATGGGGCATTATAGTATCTTGGGTACACTACTACTAATAATATTTAAAAGTATTCAGTATATCATGGACTGCCAGAAGAATGAACAAATCAGTCTTAGAAGAAATACAACCAGAATGCTTCTTAGAAGCAAGGATGGCGAGACTTTATATTGCTTGCTCTGGACACTTCATCAGGAAAGACCAATTACTAGAAAAGGACATCATGTTTGGTAAAGTAGAGGGTCAGCAAAAATGAGGGAAACACTCCATGAGCTGGACTGAGGCAATAACTAACAATGGATTCAAACAAACCAACAATTGTGAAGATGGCACAGGAATGGGCAATATTTTGTTCTGTTATACATAAGGTGACTGTGAGTTAGGGCCCATTTGAAGGTACCTAACAATAATAGTAAATCTTGAAAAAAAATTTTCTGCTCTGTATATGGAAAGGGGATTAAAAAGAGAATAAATGTCTTTCTGTATATCACCAAATTAATCAGAGTAGCTACAAAGCAGACACTTACATTAGTTGGTGTGGTGTAAAGAGGGACTGGATTGCCTAGGAAAGCAGTGAGTTTTCCATCACTGGGTTTGTTTAAACTCACGTGGAACTACAACTTGGTAGGGTACTGTGGAAAGGGTAAAAACTCTAAATCACTTCCTCTATTCCTATCCTGAGATTTTATCATTATAAGAAGAAAGTGATGTGAACAGCATGCATTTTATCATCATAAGTGGTAAGACTCTTTGGAAAAGCCTTAGAAATTAATGCACTTTAGAAGAGTTGGAGGATTACAAAGAAGGGAACAATGGTGGAAGGAGAGCCAAGGATTGTTGGGGATAGGGTAGACAACGAGCCCAGTGACACACAGATACTAATATCAAGCTAAATAGTCCTCTGTGATGGTTAAGGTTGTGTGTCAACTTGGCTGAGCCATGATTCTCAGTGGTTAGGCAGTTATGTAATGATATAATTTGGCAGTTATGTAATGATGTAGTTATTCTCCATGATGTGATTGGATGTGATCAGCCAATTAGTTATAAGGGGAGTTTCCTCAGGGGTGTGGCCAGCATCCAATATATATATGGATGTTCTGGCAAAGCTCGCTCACTTGCTCTGGATTCTGAATCTGGCTCGTCATCATCTGACCTCCGGTTCTTGGGACTTGAGCCAGCGGCCTGCTGATCTGGGGATTTGTTGGCTTCTGCAGCCTATGAGCTAGCAGACTGCTGTCTTACTTGCTGATCTTGGGTTCATCAGCCCCTGCAGCCACATGAATCAAGAGAAGCCGCCAGTCTGATGCCCGACCCACGGGCTTGGGACTTGCCAGCCTCTACAAACATGTGAGCCATTTCCTTCAGATAAATCTTTCTCTTTCTATCTCTTGTATATATATGTATCTATAAAGGCTTCACTGCTTTTGCTTCTCTAGAGAACCCAGCCTAAGACATTTGGTACTGAGAGTGGTTCTAGAGAAACAAAATCATAAAGATGAGTTTTCTAAATTGGTTCTCAAGTCTGACTAGTCTAAAGGCACTGATCACTCTGCCTCAGTAGTAAAAATGGCACTGCTAATCCATGGCATGTGGTGGCAATATTAATACACAAAATATTACCACCAATGGATCAAGTATTGGTGAGAAGTGAGGCTGTGGGTGATTGTATGTTTGATATTTTTCTACAACTTTGTCATAATGAGAAGTACAGGGAAGCTGGTTGGTTGGTCCTACCTTTGCTGGGCAAAGTGGTGAAAGAAAGAGATGAACTCAGGGCTTCAGAGTCACAGCTCAAATGTTGCATAATAGACCTGAGAGTTGCCATCTGTGCCCTGAAAGAGAGCCTGAATTACAACTCCAACTGGATTCCCAACCTCGAATGATGTCTAAAGTTAAAGTGACGGCATTGATTGAAAGATATGGGATCCTGAAACTTGGGGATATATGGGCAGATAATGAGGAAGCTGGGGACATTGAGCCCCTAAATCCTGTTGAATCACTCCTGTCAACAGAAACAGCCCTCTTACTCCCATCTGAAGAGATGATTACATCTTTGTCTGCTAAGCTACCTTCCTCAGTAAAACCATTATCCCTTGCACCCCTATCTGATGAGATTAACCCACCGTGTCTGAAGAGCCTTTGTCTGAGATATTGCCTGAGGTGGTACCTGAGTCATTGCTGGGGCATCGTCTGGGGTAGATGCCTTACAAGACATTGCTGAATGTTCCCAGGACCCACCCCCACCACCCATTTTTTCTTCTAGACCTAAACTAAACTCAAGTCCCAACAAGCCCCAAAAGGTGAAATACAAAGTGTGACGCAGAAAGAGGTACTCTACACTCCAAAAGAAATGCTTGACTTTTCTAACACGTACATACAGAAACCTGAGAGAATATGTGTGGGAATGGCTATTAAGAGTGTAAGATAGTGGTGCAAGGAACATAGAGTTGGATCAGTCTGAGTTTATTGCTATGGGCCCACTAAGCACAAATTCTTCATTCTATGTTTTAGCTCAAGAGGTTAGGAAAGTCTAATAGTTTATTTTGTTGGTTTGCTGAAGCATGGATTATGCAGTGGCCTGCACTAAATCAAGTTGAAGTACCAGACCTGCCTTGGTATACTGTAGAAGAAGGTATCCAAAGGCTTAGGGAGACTGGCATGCTAGAGTGGATTTGTCAGGTTAGACTCACAGACCCATACATGAAGTGCCAGAGGACACACCTTTTACCAAAACGGTGGGGAACAAATTTGTGAAGGGAGTCCCAGCATCCTTGAAGACTGCTGTGATTGCTATTTTATGTAAGTCCGATCTGACAGTGGGAACTGCCCTAACTGAATTAAGACACCTAACTACAACTGGGCTGATTGAACCCATTGGTGGTACGGGCCAAGTGGCAGCACTCAATCAACAAAGACAAGGTGGGCATGGTTACCATAATTGGACAGCAGAGTCAAAGCAGTAATCAGAATATTCTGACTTGTATCAAGTTATGGTGTTGGCTACTTAGTCATGGTGTCCCTAGGAGTGAAATAGATAGGAAATCTACTAAATATTTACTTGACCTGTACAAGTGGAAGAATTATAGGTCAAGTGAATGTCACTCTGACTTGAATTGCAGAGTCATGGCCCCTCAATCAATTCCCAGACTTGAGCAAGTTTACAGACCCACAACCTCTTGAATGAAGGGGAGGCTGGGTCCCCTTGAGGAAAGACCCCGCTACACTGCCAATTATTTATACTGTTAATCTTTATCTCAGCCTTCCCCAAAGGGATTTATAGCCTTTTATGAGCGTGGCTGTTCACTGGGGAAAAGGAAATAATCAGACTTTTTGGAGATTACTGGATACTGGCTCTGAACTGACACTAATTCCAGGAGACCATGGCCCACTAGTCAGAGTGGGGGGAGGAGGCATATGGAGGTTAGGGTCTAATGGAGTCTTAACTCAGGCTCTTCTCACAGTGGGCCCGGTGGGTCCCTGAACTCATCCTGCAGTGATTTCTCCAGTTCCAGAATGCATAATTGGAATAGATATACTCAGCAACTGGCAGAAGCCCCCCTCCCATTGGATTCCTGACAAGTGGAGTAAAGGTTATTATGGTAGGAAAAGACATATGGAAGCCATTAGAACTACTCCTACCTAGGAAAATAGTAAACCAAAAGCAATACTGCATTCCTAGAGGGATGCAAGCATGGTGATTCCCACCACATCCCCATTCAACTCACCTATTTGGCCTGTGCAAAAAAACAGATGGATCTTGGAGAATGACAATGGATTATCAAATATTTAACCAGCTGGTGACTCCAATTGCAGCTGCTGTTTCAGGCGTGGTTTCATTGCTGAGTAAATTAATACATTTCCTGGTACATGATATGCAGCCTGTGATCATTAAGATTGTGTGTCAACTTGGCTAGGCTATGATTCTCAGTGGTTTGGCAGTTATGATGTAGTTTGGCAATTGTATAATGACGTGATCACCTCCATGATGAGATCTGATACAGTGTGATCCCCTCCATGAAGGGATCTGCTGTGAGTTGTCAATCAGTTGAAAGGGAATTTCCTTGGGGGTGTGGCCTGCATCCAATATAGGTGGATATTCTGACAAGGCTCATGGGCTTTTTGCTGGCTTGGATCCTGCAGCTGGCTCCTGTTCATCTGACTCTAGTTCTTGGGACTTGAGCTAGCAGCTTACCTTCCGTCTTGCCTGTCGATCTTGGGATTCATTGGTCTTTGCAGCCTGTGAGGCAAGAGCTCTGCTCTCTGACTTGCTGACCTTAGGTTTGCAAGCCCCTGTGGCTTTGTTGATCAAGAGAAGCCTCCAGCCTCACCCACGGACTTGAGATGTTCCAGCCTCTACAACCTCCCAAACAATTTCCTTAATATAAATCTCTCTGTATATGTATTTATATGCTTTACTGGTTTTGCTTCTCTAGAGAACCCAGCCTAAGACACAGCTATTGATCTGGCTAATGCCTTTTTCTCCATTACCTGTTTTGCAGGACCACCAGAAGCAGTTTGCCTGCAGGTGGCAAGGCTAACAATACGCTTTTGCTGTCCTACCTCAGAGGTATATCAACTCTACAGCCCTGTGTCATAATTTAGTTCTCAGAGAGCTTGATTGCCTTTCCCTTTCACAAGATGTCATACAGGTCCATTACATTGATGACATTATGGTGATTGGACCCAGTAAGGAAGAAGTATCAAATACTCCAGACTTACTGGTAAAGCATTTGTGTGCCAGAGGGTGGGAAATTAATCCCACAAAAAAATTCAGGCCCCTTTCACTTCAGTGAAATTTTTAGGAGTCCAGTGGTGTGGGGCATGCTGAGATATTCCTACTAAAGTGAAGGATAAGTTATTACATCTGGCCCCTCCTACAACTAAAAAGGAGGCACAATGCCTGGTGGGCCTCTTTGGATTTTGGAGGCAATATATCCCTCATCTGGGTGTGCTACTCTGGCCTATTTATCAAGTGACTCAAAAAAGCTGCTAGTTTTGAGTGGGGCCCAGAACAAGATAAGGCTCTGCAACAGGTTCAAGCTAATGTGCAAGCCTCTCTGCCCCTTGGGTCTTATGATCTGACTGATCCAATGGTGCTTGAACTGTCATTGGCAGATAGAGATGCTGTTTGGAGTCTTTGGCAGGCCTCTATTGGTGAATCACAGTGCAGACACTTAAGGTTTTGTAGCAAAGCCCTGCTATCCTCTGCAGCTAACTACTCTCGTTTTGAGAAAGAGTTTTGGCTGTTACTGGATCTTAGTAGAGACTGAACACTTATCCATGGGCCACCAAGTCACCATGCAGCATGAGCTGCCCGTCATGAACTCGACCTACAGAGCTATAAAGTCAGATGTGCCCATCAGCACTCCATCATTAAATGGAAGTGATATATATCAGATTGGACCCGAGCAGGACTTGAAAGCACAAGTAAGTTGCATGAGGAAGTGGCCCAAATGCCCTTGGTCTTCACTCCTGTCACGTTACCTGCCCTCTCCCAGTCTGCACCTATGGCCTCATGGGGACTTCATGAGGAGTTCCTTATGATCAGTTAACTGAGAAAGAGAAAACTCTTGCCTGGTTTACAGATGGTTCTGCACAATATGCAGGCACCACTCAAAAGTGGACAGCTGCAGCACTACAGCCCCTTTCTGGGATCTCCCTGAAGGACGGTGGTGAAGGGAAATCCTCCTAATGTGCAAAACTTCGAGCACTGTACCTGGTTGTTCACTTTGCTTGGAAGGAGAAATGGCCAGATGTGCGATTGTATACTCATTCATGGGCTGTGGCCAATGGTTTGGCTGGATGGTCAGGGACTTGGAAGGAACATGATTAGAAAATTGGAGATGAAGTATGTGGATAAACCTCTCTGAATGGGCCAAAGAAGTGCAGATATTTGTGTCTCATGTGAATTCCCACCAAAAGGTGACCTCTGCAGAGGAAGATTTTAACAATCAAGTGGATAGGATGACACGTTCTGTGGAAAGCAGTCATCCTCTTTTCCTGGCCACTCTGGTCATAGCCCAGTGGGCTTGTGAACAAAGTGGCCATGGTGGCAGGGATGTAGGTTATGCATGGGCTCAGCAACATGGACTTCCATTCACCAAGGCTGACTTGGCTACAGCCACTGCTGAGTGCCCAGTCTGCCAGCAGCAGAGACCAACACCAAGTTCCCAAAGTGGGGATTCCTTGAGGTGATCAGCCAGCAACCTGGTGGCAGATTGATTACACTGGACGACTTACATCACAGAAAGGGTAGTGTTTTGTACTCACTGGGATAGACATTTACTGTGGATACAGACTTGCCTTTCCTGCACACAATGCTTCTGCCAAAACTACCGTTGTGGACTCACAGAATGCCTTAGCAACCATCATGGAATCCTACACAGCATTACCTCGGATCAACAGATTCACTTCACAGAAAATGAAGTGTTGCAATGGGCTAGTGTTCATGGAATTCACTGGTCTTACCATGTTCCCCATCATTCTGAAGCAGGTGGCTTAATAGAATGATAGAGTGGCCTCCTAAAGACACAATCACAGCCTCAGCTAGGTGGCAATACTTTGCAGGGTTAGGGCAACGTTCTCCAGGAGGCTGTATATGCTCTAAACTGGCATCCAATATACGGTGCTGTTTTTCCCACAGCCAGGATTCATGGCTCCAGGAGTCAAGTGGTGGAAATGGGAGTGGCACCACTCACTATTACCCCTAGTGACCCACTTGCAAAATGTTTGCTTCCTGTCCCCTCAACCCTATGCTCTGTAGGTCTAGAGGTCTTAGTTCCAAAAGGAGGAATGCTTCCACCTGGTGACACAACATGGATCTCATTGAATCAGGAGTTAAGAATTCCACCTGGCAGCTTTGGGCTCCTCATGCCTGTGGATCAACAGGCCAAGAAGAGAGTTACCATATTGGCTCATGTGATTGATCTTAACTACCAAGGGGAAATTGGACTGGTATTACATAATGGAAGCAAAGAAGAGTGTGTTTGGAATACAGGAGATTCCTTAGGGTGTCTCTTAGTACTACCATGCCCTGTGATTAAAGTCCATGGAAAACTACAGCAACCTAATTCTGACATGACTATTAATGGCCCAGATCCTTTAGGAATGAAGGTTTGGGTCAACCTACCAGGCAGAGAACCATGACCAGCTAAGATGCTTGCTGAGGGCAAAGGGAATATGGAATGGGTGATGGACAAAGGTAGTTCTAAATACCAGTTACAACCACGTGACCAGTTGCAGAAACGAGGATTGTAATTGTTATGAATATTCCTTACTTATATGTGTGCATCAGATATTTTTCTCTTCTTCATTTATAAAATATAAGATGTAAACGGGGCTAGTGTTTTCGGCTGTACGTATGTTAGATGTATCTTGTTAGGCGCAAGTATGACTTTGTAATTGTCTTTATTTAATGATTATGTATGGTTAACAGGTGCCAAATTGACAAGGGTGGACTGTAATGCTTAAGGTTGTGTCATCTTAGCTGGGCCATGATTTTCAGTGGTCTGGCAGTTATGTAATGATGTAGCTTGGCAGTTATATAATGATGTTGTCATCCTCCATGATGTGATCTGATGTGATCAGCCAATCAGTTGTAAGGGGAGTTTCCTTAGGGGTGTGGCCTGCATCCAATGTATATATATATGGATGCTCTGACAAAGCTTACTCGCTTTGCTCTGGATTCTGCATCTGGCTCATCATCATCTCACCTCTGGTTCTTGGGACTTGAGCCAGTGGTCTGCCATAATGCCTGCTGATCTTTGGATTTATTGGCCTCTACAGCCTGTGAGCCAGTAGCCTCCTGTCTGTACTGCCTATCTTGGATCCGTCAGCTTCCACAGACTGTGAGACAGTGGCCTGCCGATCTTGAGTTCGTCAGCCCCTGCAGCTATGTGAAGCAGGAGAATCCTCCAGCCTGATGCCTGACCTGTCACAGACTTGGGACTTGCCAGCCTCTACAACTGCATGAGCCATTTCCTTGAGATAAATCTCTCTCTGTAAACATATATATGCTTCACTAGTTTTGCTTCTCCAGAGAACCCAGCCTAAGACACTCTCCTATGTGAGGGGGAAGCAGATTTCAGCATTTCACTGGCAGAACAGAGCACACCACAATGCACCACTTTCTAGAATAGTATGCAAGGTGAAAATGGGAAGTAATTTTTTAGGAAATGGCTAGAAACTATTGACATTGATTTTCAAATCATCTGTATTTGTTCAGCTGGTGAAACACCACCTGGCAGTTAATGCCTTCCAGCACTCTAATTTGTAGTCTGCTTTAGCTAATGTTCACGCCTCAGCTGTATATAGTAACTACTAGAGTACAAGACACTCAGTAAATTTTTGTTGAGGATAATGTGTGACAAAATGCAATCTCTTACAGTGAGCATTTGGAAAGATAATGGACATGGTGTGGCCAATGCATGATCATTAACCCTCTCTCTTTTTTTTTCCTTTTCTTCTTTTAAACTCATGTCAAGGAACGTTGGTAGTGCAACAGTTAAATGCTTGGCTGCTAACCGAAATATTGGTGGTTTGAACCCACCCAGCTGTTCCATGGGAGAAAGACCTGGCGATCTGCTCCCATAAAGATTCCAAAATCCATTGCCATCGAGTCAATTCTGACTCATGTTGTGTTTGTTAGGTGTCATCGAGTTGGTTCTGACTTACAGTGACCCTGTGTTCAACAGAACAAAACACTGTCTGGTCATGCACCATTCTCACAGTCCTTGCTATGTTTGAGCCTGTTGTTGCAGCTGCTGTGTCAATCCATCTCATTGAGGGTCTTCCTCTTTTTTGCTGACCCTCTACTTTACCAAGCATGATGTCCTTCTCCAGGGACTGTTACTTCCTTATAGCCTGTCCAAAGTAAGTGAGATGAAGTCTTGCCATCCTTGCTTCTAAGGAGCATTCTGGTTGTACTTCTTCCAAGACAGATTTGTTCACTCCTCTGGCAGTCCATGGTATATTCAATATTCCTTGCCAATACCATAGTTTGAAGGCATCAATTCTTCTTTGGTCTTCTTTATTCACTGTCCAGCTTTTGCATGCATATGAGGTGATTGAAAATACCATGGCTTGGGTCATAGGCACCTTAGTCCTCAAAGTGACATATTTGCTTTATAACAATTTAAAGAGGAAGTGACCCTATAGGACAGAGTAGAACTGCCCCATAGGGTTTCCAAGGCTGTAGTCTTTACGGAAGCAAATTGCTACATCATTCTCCCACAAAGCAGCTGGGGAATTCAAACTGTTCACCTTTTCGTTAGCAGCTGAGGGTTTAACCACTGTGACAGCAGGGCTCCTTTCTGTAAAGATTACAGCCTAGAAAACCCTATGGGGCAGTTCTACTCTGTCACATGGGGTTGCTAAGAGTCAAAACTCAACTCAACTGCACACAACAACAAAGTTATGTCTGTAGGCCTCCTGAGACAAGACTGAGTGGTCTCTAGGGAAAATAGTGCAATAGTGGTGTTCGTTTAAAAAACTTCACATATTCACATGTATTGTTGCTTCCTACTATGTACTCAACGTGAAGGCAATAATGATACCCTGTCCTTGTTGATACTGTGGAGTAAGCTGACAATCAAAGTAGTAAAGTTATTGGCTAAGTTGCAACTGGATACCAGGTATGTTTCATATAACTAGTTTGCTAAAAGAGCTTTTGAGTGGTCATGGAGTTGTTAAAAAGGAGCCTGGGTGGTACAAGCTGTGATCAGCTGCTAACCTAAAGGTTGGTGTTTTGAACCCACCCAATGGCTCCGTGGAAGCCCTGGCAATTTGTCTTCTGTAAATGTTACAGCCAAGAAAACCATGAGGAACTCAGTTCGACTCTGTAACATATGGAGTTACCATCAGTTGGAATCAACTCGAGGTCAATTTTTTTTTTTTAAATGGAGTTGTTAACCATGCTCTTTTTTTTTTTGTTTTTTGGTATGACTGTCATTTGAAATTACGTAGTATTTTGCAAGTGAAGTGATTTAATTACTTAAATCTGTATCTGAGCTGCCTCTCTGAGTTTCAATTTCCTTATTGGTGTAAAATGGGAGCGTTGTGGTGAGAACTGCTAGTCATTCACTAAAATCCATTCTCCTCTTCTTCTTGGTCACATGACTATACTATGTTTCCCAGCCTCCTGGTAGTCAAGTGTGGCCACAAGACTATGTTCTTTCCAATGGAATATGAGTGGAAGACATGTGTGCCACTTCTGGATCTAAGTCTTAAAATAGTGGGCATGCTTCATCTGTGCCATCTTCCCCTTTCTGCTGGGGATGTATCCATGGCTACTTTGCTTTGACCATGAAAATGCCCAAGGGCATGGCAGGGCTACCAGTAGAAGGAACCTGAATCCTTGAATGACTATGTGGAGCAGAACTGTGCACCAACCTGGACCACTCACCTCAACACTGTTATGTGAATGAGAAATCAAGTTCTTTGCTCTTTAAGCCATTGTATTGTTAGTCTCTTTGTTAGCTTAACTTCTTATCCTACCTAACACAGGCTAGTAATAGCCACTGTCTTACCTACTTCATGAGATCTTATGGGAATCAGATGAATGCACTTTGAAAACAGTGAGACTCTGCACAATGTTTATGGTACCATGATTGCTTGATTATCCAACATTAAAGCTGCTTCTGGACCTCAGTAGAGCCTCTGTAAATGGGGCACTGAACTGAGTAATCTCTAGAAACCACCCTACGCTTTCCTTGAATGTAAAGAGGCTGCCTTGGGATAAAAAATTACATGAGAAATAAAAAATGGCTAGCAGATTTGTAAATTACTACCAGCCATGTCTGGATCATATTAAGGAACTAACAGCTAATGAAAATGGTGGGAAATTAGTGGATATTGTAAGCAGATGACACATTAGATAAAGTTAATTTTATAACCATTTCACAAGCTGGTGGTGATCGCTAAAGTGCCCATGTGAGCTACAATATATTAAATGTCATTAGTTGTCTAGACTTTGCCAGCAAACCAGTTTAGAGTAACAGGATTTATGACTTCATACTCTTGTAAGGGCACCCGGATCTGCTAAACCACATTAGTCTGGTGAGAGCCAAGTATTACTCTTAGATGACTCTTACTTTACACAAAACACTTCCATTTTTAAAGTACACTATATAATAATACTTAAAAAAAGGAAAGTTTTCATAATAGAACAAGCCCATGTTTGAAGCAGACATGAATAGACATTTTAAAAGAAAGACAAAGAAGAGGAATGGAAAGAAAATAATCTTGAAATGGCCACAGAGCTTTTGTTTAATTCTTGGGGGATGAGAAAATGGAATCTTTCTTACTCCTTCATCTGGTCAGAGCCAGGTTGGGTGTTGCCGGATGAAGTGGTTTACAGGGTCTTTGAAAAGAAATATTTTCACAGTCTCATTGACACTGCTTTCATTTGATTTTCAAAACATAATGCTGGAAAGGAAAACCATTAATAGTTTCGATTAGGAGAAGTGATTCATTAGGAAGAACCCCAGGAAGTACTTTCAGATTTGAAGACAAGTGCCATGGCCTGGAACCCATCTGTGATGGAGTCTAGAATGACAAGGAAGGACATCTTGGAAAAGAGACGTAAAAACTCATAACTTAAAACAACAGTTGAGTGTAACACAAAGGAGTATCTTTGAGATCACACATACACCAACTACTCAAAGTAAGTTCCCAAGGCCAACTGTTCTCATTTGACAACGGCAGCTGCTTCTCCCAGCAATGGATTGAGCAGAAAACCAACAGGAATCATTTTGGCAGCAAAGAGGAATCATCTTAGGTGCTTAATGAGAGGAAAGATCTGTGCTTGTTTGCAACATAAGAGGTGAATATTAATGGTTCAGGGCACATCTGGGAATTTGCATCATGCTAATAAATGTCAAAGAGAAATGTTCTTCCTTTGTTATTAGATCTTAGACTAATTTACCTATATACAAAGTTATCTTTGCCCAATGAGAAAGAGAAAAATAAAACTAAATGAAGTGAGTAATTAAACAGGGGAGACAAAAAGAAAATGAGACTATTTTACATATGGCTCATGAGGTTCTCTTTGGGCTGAGGAGGATTAACTGTTATGAGGATTTTATGCTGTGGGGAGTTGATGGGATGGATTTGTGTGAGGTGAGAGATATGAGAATGAATGTGCAGTTTGTTCAGACATTTCCAGTTTCTTGTTCACCATTTTGCCAGAGATGAGGGTGTAAGGTAAGATATTACAGCAGAACTGAGCCCAGTAACTCTGTATAAAGAATTACAAAGTCTGGAATGAAATGCACTTTCACTTGGTCTTGCTTGAGTTGATTTAATTTTGGGTTCTAAGTATATATATTATTTATTGTGGTGAGTATATACATAACAAAACAAGATTTTTGTACATTTGAATTATGTAAGTTTTAAATTTAGTATAATTTTAGGAACTTAGTAATGCTCTGATGATCACGTAACCCGTTGCTGTCAAGTCAATTCCAAGTCATAGCGACGCTATAGTTTCCAAGGCTGTAAATCTTCATGGGAGCAGACTGCCACATCTTTCTCCTGCAGATGCTGAGTTCAAACTATTGACGTTTCCATTAGCAGCCAAGCACTTAACCACTGTGCCACCAACTCCCCCTATTCTCCTTTGTAAAGTTAGCATCAGAGATAGCGGAGGTAGGGAGGTGTTATGGATTGAATTGTGTTCCCCTACAAATATGTGTTGGAATCCAAAACCCCATATCTGTAGATGTAATCGTATTTGACAATAGGGTTTTCTTTGTTATGTTAATGAGGGCATATCAGTGTAGGGTATGTCTTAAACCTAATTACTTTTTTTTAAATTGTGCTTTAGATGAAGGTTTACAGAGCAAATTAGTTTCTCATTAAACAATTAATACACATATTGTTTTGTGACATTGGTTGCCAATCCTGCGATGTGTCAACACTTTCCCCTTCTCGACTTTGGGTTCCCCATTTCCATTTGTCCAACTTTCCTTTCCCCTCTGGCCTTCTCCTCCTTGCCCCTGGGCTGGTGTGCCCATTTAGTCTCCTATACATGGTTGAGCTACATGTATTTTTGCTTGTTTTATGGGCCTGTCTAATCTTTGGCTGAAGGGTGAACCTCAGGAGTGACTTCAGTACTGAGTTAAAAGGGTGTCGGCGGGGGGGCATACTCTTAGGGCTTCTCCAGCCTCTGTCAGAACAGTAAGTGTGGTCTTTTTTTGTGGGTTTGAATTTTGTTCTACATTTTTCTTCAGCTCTGTCCAGGGCCCTCTATTGTGATCCCTGTCAGAGCGGTCGGTAGGTAGCCGGGGATCATCTAGTTGTGCTGTACTCAGTCTGCTGGAAGCTATGATAGTTGTGATCCATTAGTACTTTGGAATAATCTTTCCCTTGTGTCTTTGGTTTTCTTCATTCTCCCTTGCTTCAGATGAGGTGGGACCAATGGAGTATCTTAGATGGCCACTAACAAGTTTTAAGACCTCAGATGCTATTCACCAAAGTAAGATGTAGGCCATTTTCTTTATAAACTATGTTCTGCCAGTTGAGCAAGATGTCCCCCGAGACCATGGTCCCTAGTCCTCAGCCCAATAATTCGATCCCTCAGGGAGTTTGGATGTGTCTATGAAACTTCTATGATTTTGCCTTGGTCAAGTTGTGCTGACTTCCCCAGTATTGTGTACTATCTTACCCTTTACCAAAGTTACCACGTATCTATTATCTAGTTAGTATTTTTCCTTCCCCATCCCTCCCCTCCCTCGTAACCATCAAAGATTATTTCTTTTTGTGTGTAAACCTTTTCATGAGTTTTTATAATAGTGGTCTCGTACAGTATTTGTCCTTTTGTGATTGACTTATTTCACTCAGCAAAATGCCCTCCAGATTCATCCATATTGTAAGATATTTTGCAGATTCATCATTGTTCTTTATCATTGCATAGTATTCCATTGTGTGTATGTACCATAGTTGTTTATCCATTCATTTTTTGACAGGCACTTAGGTTATTTCTGTCTTTTTGCTATTGTGAATAATGCTTCAATGAGCACGGGTGTGCATATGTCTATTGGTGTGACTGCTCTTATTTCTCTAGGATATATTCCTAGGAGTGAGATTGCTAGATCATATTGTATTTCTAGTCTAGCTTTTTAAGGAGGCATCTTATTGTTTTCCAAAATGGTTGTACCATCTTGCATTCCCACCAGCAGTGGGTAAGAGTTCAATTATCCCTGCAGCCTCTCAAACATTTGTTATTTTCTGTTTTTTTGACTTGTGCCAGTAATGTCTGGATGAGATAGTATTTCATTGTAGTTTTGATTTGCATTTCTCTAATGGCTAGGACTCATGAGCATTTCCTCATGTGTCTATTAGCCATTTGAATGTCTTCTTTGGTGGAGTGTCTGTTCATATTCTTTGCCCATTTTTTAATTGGATTATTTGTCTTTTGTTGTAGACGTATTGGATTTTCCTATAGATTTTAGAGATTAGACCTTTGTTGGATATGTCATAGCTAATTTTTTTTCCCCAATCTGTAGGTTCTCTTTTTATTCTTTTGGTGAAGTCTTTTGATGGGCATAACTGTTTAATTTTTAGAAGAAGATCCCAGTTATCTAGCTTATCTTCTGGTGTTTGTGTATTGTTAGTTATGGTTTGTATCCTATTTGTGTTGTGTATTAGGACCCCTATTTGTGCTGTGTATTAGGGCCTCTAGCGTTGACCCTATTTTTTCTTCTATTATCTTTACAGTTTTTTGTTTTATGTTTAGGTCTTTGATCCATTTTGAATTAGTTTTTGTATATGATGTGAAGTATGGGTCCTATTTCATTTTTTTACAGTTGGACATTCAGTTTTGCTAGTACCATTTGTTAAAAAGACTGTCTTTTCCCCATTTAATGGACTTTGGACCTTTACTGAAGATCAGGAGACTGTAGGTGGATGGATTTACATGTAGGTTCTCAATTCTGTTCCATTGGTCAAAGTGTCTGTCATTGTACCAGTACCAGGCTGTTTTGACTACTGTAGCTGTATAGTAGTTTCTGAAGTCAGGTAGTGTGAGGTCTCCTACTTTATTCTTCTTCTTCAATAGAGCTTTACTTATCTGGGGCTTCTTTCTTTTCCATATAAAATTAATGATTAGTTTTTTCATCTCATTAAAGAATGTTGTTGGTATTTATCAGGATTGCATTGTATTTGCAGATTGCTTTGGGTAGAATTGTCATTTTCACAATGTTGAGTCTACCTATCCATGAACATGGTATGTTTTTCAATTTATGTAGGTCTCTTTTGGTTTCTAGCAGGAGTGTTTTGTAGTTTTCTTTGCATAGGTTCTACATCCCTGGTTAGGTTTATTTCTAAGTATTTTATATTTTTAGGGGCTATTATAAATGGTATTGCTTTCCTGATTTCCTTTTCTCAGTTCTCTTTGTTGGTGTATAGGAATCCAACTGATTTTTGTATGTTTGTCTTGTATCCTGCTACTCTGCTGAATCTTTCTATTAGTTCCAGTAGTTCTGGAGTCTTTTGGGTTCTCTGAGTATAGTATTATATCATCCGCAAATAGGGACAGTTTTACTTCTTCCTTAACAATTTGGATGCCCTTTATTTCTTTTTCTTGCCTTATAGCTCTAGCTAGGACTTCCAGTACACTGTTAAATAAGAGTGATGATAATGGGCATTCTGTCTTGTTCCTGTTCTTAGGGGGAATGTTAAACCTAATCACTTTTGAAATATAAAAAGAGCAGATTAATCACAGAGACAAGCAAGCACAAATGGGGGAAAGCTAGATGCCATGTGGAGATCAATGAGGAACTGAACAATGCTGGGGCTAGAGAAGCTGACACAAGGATTTTCCCCTAGAGCAGACAGAGAGAGGCTTCCCCTGGAGCGAGTGCCCTGAATTTGGACATCTAGCCTAAACTATGAGAAAAAAATTCCTGTTCTTTAAGGCCACCCACTTGTGGTATTTCTGTTACAACAGCAGTAGGAACTGAGACAGGAGGGCAGGAATGATAATTGTTCTTTTCCCTGCCCTCTTCCCTTTGCATCATCATTTTTTATTCCTAGAGAAAGAGTGTGGAAAAGGAAAAAGAAGCAAGCATGAGAAAGAACTATCAGATCTGTTTTTACTAGTTTACAAGTAGAAGGAAAATGAAAGTGTCTCAGAAAGAACTGGGTTCTCTCTCCACACTGATTCAGAGAACACCAATTGCCCAGGGCCCAGCTGAGAGAAGAAGCCCTGTGCCCCACCTCACCTAGCTCAAGAATGTTCTCCTCACGTTCTTGTCCTCTGAGACATGTTCCTGCTCTGTCCCAGTATTAATGGTTAGATTACTAGTGTGATGGTTAAGATTGTATGTCAACCTGGCTAGGCCATTATTCTCAGTGTTTTAGCAGTTGCATAATGTTGTGATCACCCCCATGATGGAATCTGCTGAGTGGTACTGGTGGAGGCGGGGCCTGTGGCAGCTCACTGCCCCCTCAGTTCATCTCTCTGCCTTCTGCCAGTTAATTTCTGCCTGCTCACCTTGCCAAGGTTTTTGGCTTGTTCCAGACTCAGCAGCTGCCTCTTGTTGTCTCACCTCCAGTTCTTGGGACTTGAGCTAGCAGCTTACTTGTTGATTTTGGAGTTCGTCGAACTTCTCAGCCTGCAAACAAGGGTCCGGTTCCCCTACCTACTGACTTTGGGTTCACCAGCACCTGCAGTTACGTGAATCAGGAGAAACCTTGCGGTCTTGTCTGCTGATCTTGGAATTCATTGACCTTCACAGCCCGTGAGTGGGAGCTCCTCTCTGACCCGCCGACTTTGGGTTCACCAGCTTCTGCGGCTCCATGAACTGGGAGAAGCCTCTACCCTGATCCGTGGACTTGGGACATTTTAACCTCTACAATTGCATGAGCTATTTCCTTGATATAAATCTCTCTCTATATATATTTGTACGCTTTGCTGGTTTTGCTTCTCTAGAGAACCCAGCCTAAGACAACTAGTAAATTGGTAATGCTTTGGGGCAAGCAATTTAAAAAAATCACAGACTTAAAAGTGTGCATGTTCTTTGATCCAGGAATCTGACTCTGGGACATTTTTTCTAAGAAAATAGCCAGATCTTCTCCACAGAATTTTTGTTTTCCTTACTGGTGTTAGTGGTAGAATTCAGAATTAAATATTCCATAAGATAGATATTAATTGTACAATACAGTACATGTTTATTTCGTTATTTACCATTCTGCCACTTTCTACCTTATTTCCCCCCAACTTTTTGTTTTAAAAAACTTCAAGCATAAAGAAAAGTTGAAAGAATTCTACAATAAAATCTCTTCCCTAGAGAGCAAGGGAGAGTGAAGAGAACAGGATACAAGGAAAAGATTAGTCTGAAGGACTAATGGACCACAGCTACCAAGGCCTCCACCAGACTGAGTCCAGTACAGCTAGATGGTGCCCGGCTACCACCACTGACTGCTCTGACCAGGATCACAACAGAGGGTTCTGGACAGAGCTGGAGAAGGATGTAGAACAAAATTCTAACTCACAGAAAAAAAAAAGACCAGATTTACTGGCCTAAAGGAGACTGGAGAAACCCCGAGAGTTTGGCCCCCAGACACCCTTTTAGCTCAGTGGTGAAGTCACTTCCGAGGTTCACTGTTCAGCCGGGGATTGGACAGCCCCATAAAACCAAATGGGACTAATGAAGCACAGCAGTCCAGGGACAAGGACTAGAAGGCAGAAGGGGACAGGAAAGCTGGTGATAGGGAACCCAAGGTTGAGTAAGGACAGTGTTGATGTGTTGTGAGGTTGTTAACCATTGTCATAGGGCAACATGTGTACTAACTGTTTAATGAGAAACTGTTTTGTTCTCTAAACCTTCATCTAAAGTGAGAATAACAGCACAATTGAAAGAGCGTAGTTCGATGTCACTGAACTGTGCATGTAGAAATTTTTGAAATGGTATATCTTTGGCTATGTATATTTTTACCAAAAAAAAAAAAAGGTCAAGACGGGAGAGGGTTGACATGTGGTGGGATTGTTAACCAATGTCATAAAACAATATGTGTACTACTGTTTAATGAGAAACTATTTGTTCTGTAAACCTTCACCTGAAGTACAATTAAAAAAAAAAAAAATCTCTTCCCCAGATTCACAGGTGTTAAAATTTGGCAACATTTGCTTTATTGTTCTCTCTCTCTATATGTATGTACACACACACACACATTTACTCTTGTTGGACCATTTGAGAATTACCGCATTTTTAACCAAATAATACACATCTTCTATGTTTGTTTGCCAGCCACGCTCTCTTGGGGTGGGGGCGTTGTGGCTGGCAAACAAACATAGAATATGTGGGTTATTTGCATAAAAACACGGTAGTTGCAGACATCATGAATCTTCATTCCTAAATACTTCAGCTTGTGATCTTAAGAACAAAAAAGTTCACCTATATATTCACATTATGTTATCACACTTCAAATATTATAATATACAATCCTATTCAAATTTTCACAATGGTACCCAAGATGCTCTGTATAGCTATTTTTTCCTGTCCAAGATCAATTCAAGGATCATATATTTCATTTTAGTTGCCCTGTCACTCTAATCTCTTTAAATCAAGAAAATTCTTCCTCCATCCCCTGCCTTTTTCTTTGTCTTTCATCATATGGCCATTTTTGAAGTATCTTGGCTAGTTGTCTTTAGAATGCCCCCAACATGTGTTTATCTAATTCCTTTCTTATGATTATGTTCAGGGTCAACATTTTTGACAAATGGTTGGCTTTTTAAAATAATAGGGGTAAATGGAAAACCACCAAAGTATCCAAAATAAGAAAATGTTAAAAAGATTATGGTTTATCTGTTTATGGTATCTCCATGTAATAGAATTTTACAAAGCCAATAAAGATTTTTGAAGAGTTTTTAAACTAATCTAATGAAACGTTATGTTTTTATGTTTAGTGAAATAAACACAGGACAAAACTGTGGGTACAGTAGGATATGAAAGTTACATTACTTAGTTAGACATTCTGTGAATATTTCCCAACATTCTTTTTATGTGACTACAAAAGGCATTTGGTAATGCTGACCACAAACATTTTCTAGACTGCAATGATTACAAGCCCACCCCGTGGCACAGAACTCTGTGGCCTCACTAATCCAGTTGGCCATGGGCTATTTGCTGAGGAAAATCTTATTTTTACCTGCAGTCATTTCCTTGGTCTACCTCTACATAGAGTGGGGTTAGTATTTTATTAAGGCATAGATCCTGGAAAGGTTCTTTGATTTTCTAAAGTTGCTGCACAATATTCTCTTTTCATGGGAAAATATTCTTTCAGGCCAATGTCCCAGAAAGAATCATCCTTCTCTCAACCATAGTTTGTTTTGTCTTCTGGTAAATGTGTATGATGTAGCTGATCATGTTTTAGACTGAAAAAAGCTCAGAGTCCCACTTCCAGCAAAGTGTAGCAGCAGCTCTTGGTGCCTTGCCCAGATCCCCTTGTCATTCACTATTTCACTACATGCTGATGGCATCTAGTGCTGAGTAACAGAAATACCATAAGTGGGTGGCTTTAAGGAACAGAAATTTATTTTCTCACAGTTCTGGAGGCTAGAAGTCCAAATTAGGGTCTTGACTGTGTTGATTCCTTCTGTGGACCTCACTCCTACTTTCTGACAATCGCTGGAAATCTTTGGTGTTCCTTTGTTTGTAGAGGGGTCCTCACATGGCAACTGTCTTCCTCCTGTGTGTGTCTGTCTTTGTGTCTATTCTGCTCTTTTTGTGAAAAACCACTGAGAAATGATTAGGCTTAGGACCCACCCTACTATGGTATGACCTCATTAACATAACAGAAAACTCTCTTTTCAAACAACAGCACAATTAACAGGTACAGGGTTTAGGAAATCAACATAATTTTGGGGGGATACAATTCAATCCGTAGCAACATCCAATAGCAAGGACTGTAACTCTCCTCCTGACAGTTTCCTCTTCTCCTGCCTGTGGGGTAGACTGGAAGTCATGGGGAGCAAACACTTCCCAGTAGCAGCCCTCAGACAATGATGGATGTGATAATTTTGAAGGATATTCTACACTGTGGCTCAGAGTAAGGTTAAGCCACCAGTTGCCCATAGCAGTAAGATCAATAACTCTCTTGGCTTCCTTACCTTCCCTGTCTTTCTTCCTCACTCTGCTACTGGAGCTTCCTGGAATCACCTCTCAAATAAACTAATAGCATTCCAATAGTCTAAGAATCTGGTTCTAGGATAACCCAAGCTAAGACACAAAGTGTACAAGATCTTCATCCAGAAGCATTGCTTCCATAATGGTTTATGACTGAAGCCAAATTTTTTAGGACCTAGTCACCTTGGCATGTGGATGTGCTCTGGGTAGTAGTAACTCTTGAATGTGAAGGGAGAGTTGTCACATTGCAGCCTGTCATGGATTGAATTGTGTCCCCTCAAAATATCTGTCAACTTGGCTGGGTCATGATTCCCAGTATTGTATGATTGTGTACCATTCTGTAATCTGATGTGATTTCCTTATGTGTTGTAAACTCAGTCACTATGATGTAATAAGATGGATTAGCAGCAGTTATACTGATGAGGTATACAAAATTGGATAGTGTCTTAAGCCAATCTCATTTGAGATATAAAAGAGAGAAACGAGCAGAGACACATGGGAACCTCATACCACCAAGAAAGCAGTGCCAGGAGCAGAGCGCATCCTTTGTGCCTGAGGTTCCTGTGCTGAGATGCTCCCAGACCAAAGGAAGACTGATGCATCACAATGACCTTCCTCCAGAGTGGACAGAGAGAGAAAGCTTTCTCCTGGAGATGATGTCCTGAATTTGGACTTGTAGCCTACTCGACTGTGAGAAAATAAATTTATCTTTGTTAAAGCCATCCGTTTGTGGTATTTCTGTTATAGCAGCACTAGAGGGCTAAGACACAGCCCAAGCACAGGACACCTGCTTGTTCCCACATCAACCAGGGCATCACCATCTGTAGACAGGTGTCCATGGAACACTTTCCCCCCTCCAGCCTTACCTGATCAGGAGAAACAATGGTGGTTCTGGAGTGATCAGACCTTTCAGTTATCTGTACTCTTAGGCTTGAAATGCTTGATTGAATCTACCTGGTCAGTAAGCCACGTTATATCACCTTATCCTTTTGTTCCCCATCTTAGCCATAGCTGATTGGACCAGGGTAAAGAGCAAATCCATAAGCTGATCAGCAACCTGTCATGATAAGATGAGTTGGGCCAACCAGAATGTCTCTCTATGGAGTGTGAAACAAAAATACTAAAGCACTTGTCAATTAGCAGCAGACCTGAGGGTGAAATGATGCTGGATCAAGCAAACAAAGGCATGTGAAAGAGAATAAAAGACAGAGAACGCGAGAAGAGAATTTCAGAGAGAAGGAGAGATATCGACAGAGTGCAGTTCTCAGAACTTTTGTGCTGTCTGGGATTTCCAGTTGCAATTCCTGGCCAGGTGAGTCCTTACATTAACCCCTTCTTCTTGAAGCAAATTAGGTAGGACTCCGTTTTTTGCACACACAAGTCCTCTTCTGTTTCACATTGCTCGTATGAATTTCCTGTCTGAAGATTTCACTCAGGTGTGTTCCTTCAACTTTTCTTTTATAAATTCAGAAACTAAACTGCAGACTTTTGGCCTCTAAGGTGACCTTGAGCAAAATTTCAGTCAGTCAGTCACAGTTTATTGCATATTCAGCATTGTATTCTTTTAAAGTTGGACATAGAGATTAATTTTGATAAAGTCCATTTATTAATTTTTTTCCTTTATGATTAGTGCTTTTGTGTCATATCTAATAAATCTTTACCTGACCCAAGGACACAAAGATAGACATGCTATAGTTGCAGCTCTTGCATTTCAGCCTATGTTCCTTTGCGAGTTATTTTTTTGTATATAGTTCCTTTTTCACCATATAGCTGTCCATTTGTTCTAGTACCATTCATTGAAAAGATTATCCTTTGCCCGCTGAATGACCTTGACACTTTTGTTGAAAGTCAATTGATTACATAGCTATGGGTCTTTCTGGACACTCTTCTCTGTTCCTTTGTTCTGTATCATGGGCTTGGCAAACTACGGCCTGATGGCCAAATCTGGCCCACTGTGTGTTTTTTAAATAAGTTTTATCGGTACACAGTCAAGTCCATTTGTTCCGTTAAGCATTGTCTATGGCTCCTTTCATGCTACAAAGCAGAGTTGAGACAGAGACTGCAAATCCAAAAATATTTACTGTCTGGCCCCTTACAGAAATAGTTTGCTGATCCCCAGTCTACGTGTCTATCCTTGTGCCAATATTACACCATTTGTTGTATCCTTTCACTATACTTATTCAATACGTGTGCTGAACAAATAATCTGGGAAGCTGGACTATATGAAGAAGAATTCGGCATGAGGATTGAAGCAAGACTAATTGACAACCTGTGACATGCAGATGACACAACCTTGCTTGCTGAAAGTGAAGAGGACTTGAAGCACTTACGGATGAAGATCAAAGACTACAGCCTTCAGTATGGA
>NW_004443953.1:15887089-15890528 GCF_000243295.1 Trichechus manatus latirostris | reverse complement strand
ATGGATTGACACAGTAGCTGTAACAATGGGCTCAAACACAGCAACGATTGTGAGGATGGCCCAGGACCGGGCAATGTTTTGTTCTATTGGACATGGGGTCACTGTAAGTTGGAGCTGACTTGATGGCACCTAACAACAACAACAACAGCTTTACAATAAGTCTTGAAATCGTATAGTATAAGTCCTTCAACTTTGTTCTTCTTTTTCCAGATTGTTTGGCTATTCTATGCTCTTTTCATTTCCATATTGTCTTAGTCATCTAGTGCTGCTGTAACAGAAATACCACAAGTGGATGGTTTTAAATTTCTTCTAAAAAAACCTTCTAGAATTTTATTTGAGATTGCTTTGAATTTATAGATCAATTTGGGGAAAATTGACATCTTAATATCGAGTGTTCCAATTCATGAACATGAAATGTCTCTCCATTTATTTAGATCTTTCTTAATTTCTCACAAAATTTTTTTGAAGTTTTCAGTTTACAGATCTTGAATATATTTTGTTAAATTTATCCATAAGTATTTCATATTTTTGATGCTGTTGTAAACTTTATTGGCGTTTAATTTCATTTTTCAATTGTTCATTACTATTATATAGAAATTAAATTAATTTTTATATATTGACTTTGTATCTTACATCCCTGTTACACTTACTAATAAATATAGATTGAAAAAATCAATTTCTTAGGATTTTCTGCATAGATAACCATGGCTTCTATGAATAAAGACAGTGTTGTTTCTGTCTTTCCAATCTGGATAGCTTTTATTTCTCTTTTCTTGCCTTATTGCACTGGCTAGGACCTCTAGAACAACGTTGAATAAAAGTTGTGAGAGTGGGCATCCTTGTCTTTTTTCTGATCTTCTGGGGGAAACCATTCAGTTTTTCACCATTAAGTATGGTGCTAGCTGTTGTTGTTGTTGTTGCCAATGAGTCAATTCAGACTTTTAGATGCCCTTTAGCAGGTTGAGGAAGTTCATTTATAGTCTTAGAAGAGAGATTTTATGATGAATGGGTGTTGAATTTTGTCAAATCATTTCTCAGCACCGATCGAGATGATCAGATGACCGCTACTCTCATGGAAGTTTCAGTCTGTTCGTCAAGACAGACACCAAATAAGTGAAAATAAAGAATGTGACCTGGGAAAGATAGGGAAAGTCCGGGGTGCTGTCGGAGAACCTAACAACTACAGCCCAGGATCAGGGAAGGCCTTTTTGAGGAAGTGAAGTTTAAATTGAGACTGGAGGCAGAGTAGGAAATAGCTAGGGAAAAGGAAGTGAAAAGCAAACGGGAGTTGACATCACATGACCTGAGTTCCAAATCTGGTTCTTCTGCCTCTGGTTAGGTGAGGAGTGGAGGGTTCCCACAAAAACGTGATTGGTGAGCTAAGAGTCATCCTCTCAGCATCTATAAGAGACAGCTTTTTGAATTTTTCTCTTGACGATAATGTAGAGGTGTTGATTAACAGATCGCTCTTTCACCACTCCATGAAGTACCACAAGAAAATTACTTTTTAGAGATAAGAACGAGAAGAACTTTACCTCAGCAATTGTGTGTTTGCATATTTGTTTGTTGATTTGTCTTCTCCTGGACAATGAGAATCAGGTAACCTTTCTGATTTCCCCTCCCACTTCAGCTGCCAGGAAGCTCAGAGACTAATTCAACTCTCTGCTGGAGCAACAGAATAGGGCTTTGTGCAGGCATGTATTCTAAATTTCTCTTATTTGTGATCTTTTAAAGATTTTTAAATTTTCCTGTTCCTGACTTTATATTTTATTGTATATTTCTTATATCCTATTAGCTACTTGGAGTCCCTGGGAGGTACAAATGGTTAATACGCTTAGCTACTAACTGAAAAGTTGGAGATTTGAGTCCACCTAGGGGTACCTCAGAAGAAAAACAAGCCGTTTTACTTCCGAAAAATAAGCCATTGAAAACCTTATGGAGCACATTTCTACTCTGACACACATGGGATTGCCATGAGTTAGAGTTGGTTTGACAGTAACTGGTTTTACAAGCTATTTAAATACTTTATGGAACAAGGTAGATGATAAACAAAAAAACGTATCATGTCATAAAAATACTTGGAAGAAACCATTTTGCTATTACGAAGTTTCTGAGACACCTAACATACCCAAGCTGCTGTTCCCTCTTCCTTCTTATGATAAACATCTGCCCTGTCCAAAGAGGCCCCACTGATGGTGTTCCTCAGGGTTTCCTTCTTTCTTCGGTGACCCCACCTAGTGATTAACTTTTACTAAGTAAACATACAGACTCCTTTTTCCTTAAGGGTTTTAAATGTCGTGCTACTGGGAAATATAATAGGAAGATAATAGATATAACAATCATGAGGAAGTTAGAAAAGATCCAGAAATTTCCCGAGTTCTTACTTGTTCCTGATCTCTGATCTATGCTTCCTGACTTCTTTTCAATATGGCATTTAGAAGCTCCTTTTGAATTCTGGTTCAATATTTTTATGCCGTCGTGTGGCACTCATAACTCTCTTCCCCATTGACAAAGTTAGGGCCTGTGGAACCTCCCCTTTGAAGGTTCATCTTCCACCACAGAGGTCCACGAGGACAGTCAGTGCCATGCAGCAGATGCCTCTGACCTTGACAGCATTTGCCTTTGCAAAGACCTCAAGATTTGGGCTGCCCACAGGGGAATGAACCCACTGGGCGTTTTCTTGCGTCCTGTACTTCTTTCTGTAACCTCTGTCACTTCCCAGAATCAGGGTCATATACCTTAGGTGTGAAATGATTATAGTTTTATTGTGATGACCTTTGGAAGTTTCACTGGCAGCAAAGCTGAGGTGGGAGAGCAGGGTGAGTGGAGAGGTTGATGCCTACGTTGCTGGGGCAAGTGGGTTGCAGGCAGGTGCTGGGGCAGGTGAGCTGGGGGCCTTGGTGCATATTTATTTAGAGGACCTCTTCTATCAAGTGTTCAGAGTCATGGATGGAGTGGCTTAGTTTCTGGGTTCTTGCCCCTTTCTCCTAGGACCAGTCTTCTCTGGCCTGGCTTACCCTCCCTGAGCAATCGGTACTTGGGTATGGCCCCTTCAACTCAAAATCATGCTTTAAAATTACCTTTAAAGCAGTTTCTGGAAAATATTTGTGCCATGTGACACTAAATAAACAGCATATATAGCCAGTGGAATGAATTCCCGAGGGAATTCTGACTTCATTATTCTTTATTCAGACTACATTTTCTCTTTTAAAGGCACCAAATTCCTTTTTCTTGCCAACAAATTCCCACACCTTCCCTTTCATTAACGACCAAAAATGAAATCAAAATAGAAGCTTTGCCTCAGAGAAATTCTGTTGGTAAGATTCCTGATACATACCATGTAGCCCATTCACTAAATATTTGTTGAAGATTGAATCACTAAGAAGCAGCAAATATACCTCGGAATATTGGCATTTGTCCTCTATTTACTTCACTAAGA
>NW_004443953.1:15884119-15885861 GCF_000243295.1 Trichechus manatus latirostris | reverse complement strand
GTCGGCAGTTTGAATCCACCAGCTGCTCCTTGGAAACCCTATAGGGTCGCTATGAGTCGGAATTGACTAGATGACAACATGTATATATACACACACACGTATATATGTATACGTATACATATTTAGGTGAAAATATACACAGCAAAACATACACCATTTCAACAAATTCTACATGTACAATTTAGTTACATCGATTACCTTCTTTAAGTTGTGCAGCCATTCTCACTATTCTTTTCCAAATTATTCCACCACCATTAAAATAAACTCAGTGCCCCCTAAACTTCCCATCTAACCATTTGAGTTGCTATTGTCAATTTGATCCCATATAGGTAATTCTTTAAAAGAACTGTTATTACTTTCTTGTTAATCCTTCCAGATTTTTTTCTGTGCGTAAGTAAGTCTTATAGACCGATTTTATTCCCTCTCACCTTTTTTTTACGTAGACGGTAGCCTGCTTTACATACATGTATAGCATGTGTATTTATATTTTTCTGCATGATTTTTCTGTATGATTTTTCTGTATTGATTTTTAAGAACTTTTTAAATCTTTTTTTATAGTTGAAGAGTTTTCCATTGTATGAATTTACCACAGTTGATTTGACCAGTTCCTTTTATTTTTATTGTGGTAAAATATACATTACATAAAATTTACCATTTTTACCACAAAATTTAGCTAGTTTCCAATGTTTGGATATTACAGATAATGTCTAATAAATAACCTTTGTACAATGTATTATTTACCAAGTGTGCAAGCATATCTGGAAGATCAATTTCTAGGGTCAAAGGGTATATATGTTTGTAATTTAAATAGATATTGCCAAGTTGCTCTTTAGGTAAGTTGAGTCCATTTATACTCCCACCAGCAATACGTGAGATTGGGTTTTTGCTAGTCTGATTAGTAAAAAACTGGCATATCATTATAATTTTGATTTTCATTTCTTTTATAATACATGAGGTTGAAATTTTTTTCTGGTGTATTTAAGAACTACTTATTACTTCTCTTCAATGAACTCTTTGATTCTGTATTTGCTCCTTTTTCTATTAGGTAGTTGACAGTTCTTACTGGTTTGTAGGGACAACTTTATGTATGTTAGGGTGATATACATTGTGAATATTTTCCCCAATCTGTCATTTATCTTCTGATTTTGTTTATGATTGTTTCTTTTGGAATGCATGTTTGGAAATTTTTAAAAGTTTTATATAGCCAAATTTATCAAGCTTTTCTTTTAAGGTCTTCGGATTTTGTGTCACAGTGAGAAAGACCTAACCTATTTGAAGTTATAAAAAAAAAGATTTTCTGTTTCATTCCAGTTTTTTTTATAATTTCATTTTTACATTAATTCTTTTTTAGTGCACATGGGATTTATCTTGTGTAAAGTTGTTTCCAGGAGCCCTGGTGGCGCAGTGGTTAAGAACTTGGCTGCTAACCAAAAGGTCAGCAGTTTGAATCCACCAGCCACTCCTCAGAAACCCTATGGGGCAGTTCTACTCTGTCCTATAGGGTTGCTATGAGTCGGAATCAAATTGATGGTGAATTTGGTTTTGGTTTTGGTAAAGTATCTTCCAGGAGCCCTGGTGGCACAGTGGTTAAGTGCTTGGCCACTAACTGAAAGGTTGGTGGTTTGAACCCACCAGCTGCTCTACCGGTAAACCCACCAGTGGCAGTCTACTTCCATAAAGATTTACGGCCTTGGAAACCCTCTGGGGCAGTTCTGCTCTGTCCTACAGGGTCGCTATGAGTC
>NW_004443953.1:15873187-15874948 GCF_000243295.1 Trichechus manatus latirostris | reverse complement strand
ATCTAATAGTAATAGAAGGGCCCTGCTACCCCTAGCCAAAGGAGCCCTGGTAGCATAATGGTTAAGGGCTTGGCTGCTAACTGAAAGGTTGTAGTTTGAACCTACCCAGCAGTTCCTCAGGAGAAAGACCCGGCAATCTGCTTCTATAAAGATTATAGCCTAGAAAACCCTATGGGGGTAGTTCTACACTGTCACATTGGGTCACTATAAGTCGAAATTGACTTAATGGCACCTAAAACCAACAACAACTCCCAGCCAAGGACTGGACCAGGAAACTTGCATCTAAAAAAATGTGACCTAAGGTGAGGAAACTCTAAGTAAGTTCATCAGAACCTTGTCCAAAGTGGCTGTCCGCAACTTCCAGCTGCCCCTCTTGTCTGCCCTCAGGATTCCATGTACTTCTCTCATTATAATCACTTATCATTCAACCTGTTTCATTGCTGGTGTTGCTCACCAGTCTGCTTGCTTCTGCAGGGTAAGGATGTGGCATGTCTTATTCACCATGGGTTCCCTGGGACCACAGAGGGCTCAGGAGCTGGATAACTTGTTGAATGAATGGAAGGAGAGATGGATGAGTCCTTTGTTAACACAAAATACATTATCCTTTGTTTTGAGAACTCTAGAAAGTTTTTAAAGTGCTACAAGATGACTACAGAGTATGTTCTTTCTTTTTCAACTTTTTTTAAAGCTCAGTTTAGTTTCGGGATTTTTTTTCAGTGGGACCACATCATTAATTTTATAATAAGTCAATGGGAAATAAAATTTGCATCAGAGAAATAGTCCTTATAGTTTTTTTTTTGGGGGGGGAGGGGGTAAAAGTAGTGTGTAAAACCAGAGCTACGCTATTCTGACCCTGAACCTAAGACACATATAAAATCTTTTTTTTAAAAGAAAGACAATATTTTGTTTCTTTTATTTAACAAAGTAATTGCATTTTCCCATTATGAATATTATATAGACTCAAAAAATTAAAAAGAAAAGAAAACACATTTTGGTGTACTTTCTTCTAATAATTTTTCTATGTTTAGGTTTTTTTTTTAATAACCATGTTCACTTTAAATAAAATTCTCAAGTGTAAAGAATAAAATACTGGGAGCTAGTCTGATAGCGTTCTAAAATGCTTTTTTAAGATTTTGAAAGATTTATCCAAGTAAGAAAGTTAGGCAATATAGTTAAATGGGCATAGTAACTAGGTCGATTCAGGGTGATAAAATCCTCCACAGAGTGAAAATAGAGCCTAAAGTGATACTCAACAAACAGAACATAAACTTGGGCAATTATGGCTGATACTAAGAGGTGAAGAAAAACCCAGAAGCCCCACTGGGCCTTTTAAGTGTATCAAAATTAAGAGCCGCCCTCGGTAATCTGTGAGAATCAGCAAGATTCCCAAGCAGGAAAGAGAAGCACCAAGAGAGCAAAGGTATGGTGGAGGAGTCAATTTCTTTGCATCAAATTAATCTATTAAAGTGAATTAAAATAAATTCCTGAGACTGGTTGCATTTATCTCAGTGTCAGCAGGGAATCAGAGAGCCAAGAATCAAAACTCTTCCCCAGATTAAGTTATTTGTCATGGAAAACAGACTACATTGTAAGTATGGTCAGTTATATGCTTTCCTATCTTAGCTGATGCTGAGAATAACCTGAGTAAGTGTACGACTGCAAACCTTCTGAAAAAGAAAATCAAAATTCTGTTTTGGTGACAATAATCTTAGGGAGTCTACAAAATGGGTTTTAAAAATCATGGTTTATTAGGCCTGTGGG
>NW_004443953.1:15861562-15862893 GCF_000243295.1 Trichechus manatus latirostris | reverse complement strand
AAGGCAAAAGTGAGACAGAGTTGCCAGATGACAGTAACTAGAGACTGGGAGGTAGGGAGAATTCTGTGAGATGAGGCTGGAGATAGACAGGCCCAGGTCACATGGAACCTTGAAGGCCATGGTTCTGGGTTTAGATTCTATTCTAAGCGCAACTGGAAACCATTTAAGAATTTCAAGGAGAGGGATGACATGACCTGATTTATGTTTTTAGACCACTTTTGCTGAGGCGACTGGGCTGATGGAGACTTTAAGTGGAAGCAGGGAGACCAGTTAAGAGACTAATCTATTAATTGAGGTAAAAGAAGAGGTGACATTGAAGACACAGAGAATTCAAAGATGTGGAGTATTTTGGAGGAAGAATTATTGGACTTGATGTTGGGTAAAAGAAATGGATGAGTAAGATGTGACCCACAGATTTCTGACTCTGGTAGTTGGGTAGATGGTGGTGCCAATTATATAGAGAGGGAAGACTAGATATAAGGATGTTTTTAAAGTTATCTCTAAAGCCTGGATGTGCGCACACATACACAGACACACACAGAAAAGGGAGAGTTATGCTTCCCATGTCTTTTGGGAGGTATCAATATTTATGACTGACAGTGTGGCTTCAAAGTGACAAGCCGTTATAGTGGTTGCAAACCACAGATTAAAAAAAAGCCTGAATTAGGATTTTTTTGCTTCAGCCCCTTCTTATAGCACCTGGTGACTTTTGCTTTGGTCCCTTCTTAGAGTACCTATTGTGATACATGGCTTTTTGTTTGTTTATTTTGTCTTATTGGTTGGAAGCTTAAAAATTGTAAGCTGTTCATTTACTAGCTGGGCTAGCTGTGCTACCCCCACATGTCTGTCAGTTTGTCGTACTGTGGGGATTTGCATTTTGCTGTGATGCTGGAAGCTATGCCACCAGTATTCAGATACCAGCAGGGTCACCCATGGCAGACAGGTTTCAGTTGAGCTTCCAAACTAAGATAGACTAGGAAAAAAGACCCAGCAGTCTACTTCTGAAAAGACTTAGCCAGTGAAAACCTTATGAATAGCAGCAGAACACTGATATAGTGCCAGAAGATGAGCCCCCCCAGGTTGGAAGGTACTCAAAAGACAACTGGGGAAAAGCTGCCTCCTTAAAGTAGAGTTGACCTTAATGATGTGGATGGAGTCAAGCTTTTGGGATCTTCATCTGCTGATGTGGCAGTCCTCAAAATGAGAAGAAACAGTCGCAAACATCCATTAATAATCAGAAAGTGGAATGTACGAAGTATGAATCTAGGGAAATTGGATATCATTTAAAATGAAATGGAATGCATAAACATTGATATCTGAGGCATTAGTGA
>NW_004443953.1:15854261-15858599 GCF_000243295.1 Trichechus manatus latirostris | reverse complement strand
TTTTACATCTGGGGGCTCTGGGTCCAAATTTGCATCATCTTGTGATATAACTTCAACATGTGGCCTCTGAGATTGTTGAAGAAAGGGAAGGGAGGATGGAGGATGCGTGATATATTTTTAAGCTCCAGGCCTGGTGGAGGCTGGTTTATGTTACTTCTACCCACTGCCCACTGGCCAGTACTGAGTCACATGGCCCTAATAAAACTGCAAGTCAAGCTGGGAAATGTAAATTTCCAAGTGTCTAACAAGAGAAAAATAACATTTGATTTGGTGAAATCATAGCATTTTCTCTATCACATATAGGTAAATGTCTTATTAAATACTATCTCTGTTTTCTCTGTTAGTGATGCTTTGAAATGACCAAAACATGAAAAGGAGTAAGCAAAGGGTTTTAATGAGCTACAAGATGGATAACCCCTTTCTGAATGATGAAGAAATAATTTTCCTTTTTAGAGGGCTCAGAGAAGAAGCCTGAGGAGTAAGAGGTGGAAGTGGAAGGTGAAGGATTAAGAGACTGGGAATTGGCATGAAATAAAATGTTTTAGTTGGTAAAGTTCACCACAGTGATGAAAGTGTGACTGGAGAAGAAATTTTTATGTCTGAACTAAAAGTAAATGTCATTTTTAAAAGCCAACAATTTTGTAGTCAACAGAAAGGTAAAGTTTATAACATTTCATCTGAGGGCAGGAAGTTCTCGAATAAAGGTCTTCCCAGCAAATAAAAAGAAAGAGCTATTGCTGGAAAGCATTACCAAATTAAATGTTAGGAATAGAAGGTAGCAATAAATGGAGATTTGCAGGGTGACTTCTGCAAGTCAGAAAAATTAAATGGTATCACATCTTCCAATATTTGAAGTCATGGGACTGGCACTCTGGGGTCTAAGACTCTCTGGCTGAGGCATGCAATCTTTCTAAGACAAAACTGTATGGGAAAAAAAGTCTGTAGGAAGGAGAAATTGGGTGATTGAGAATGTACTTAGACACAAAAACTGTTGCTGTATTATGTTTTTTAAGAATCAACCTGAGAGTTTGAAAACAATGTAATTATCATGATAGGTCTCACTTTAAATTCTTAATCTGAACCTCAAGTAGTCCCTTAATGTTGTCCAAGGTCCCTAGCCCATTCTTCATTCTCTCACTTTCCAAGACAATTCTTTCACATCTTCTTCTCTTCTCATAACCCCAGCACCCCCTTCCTTGCCTCTCTCAGCTGATTGATGATCTTGCTTCTTACACGTGTTGTTGTTAGTTGCCTTTGAATTAACTCCAACTCGTGCTGACCTTCTGTAGAGCAGAACAAAATGTTGCCCAGTCCTGTGCCATCTTCATGATCCTTGGTATGTTTGAGTGAGCCCATTGTTGTGACTATATTGTGTCAATCCATTTCATTGATGGCTTCATTTGTTTTAGTTGGCCCACTACCAAACATGATGGCCTTTCCTAGTGATTGATTTTTCCTAATGACGAGTCCAAGGTAAGTGAGTCAAAGTCTCACCATTCTCACTTCTAAAGTACTTTCTGGTTGTGTTTCTTCCAAGACTGATTTGTTCATTATTTTGGCAGTCCAAATAACTGGAATAGTGAATATTCTTCGCCAACACCACAGTTCGAATGTATCAGTTCTTCTTCTGTCTTCCTTTTCTACTATCCTATTTTCTCATGCATATGAGGCAACTGAAAAGGCCATGACTTGAGTCAAGCGTACCTTAGTCGTCAAAGTGGCATCTTTGCTTTTAAAACTTAAAGAGGTCTTTTGTAGTAGATTTTCCCAGTGCAATATGTTGTTCGATTTCTTGACTGTTGCTTCCATGGATGTTCAGCTTCTGTGGATGTTTATTGTTGATCCAAGTAAAACTGAAATTGCTGACAACTTGAATTTTTTCTCCATTTATCATGATGTTGATTATGAATCCAGTTGTGAGGATTTCTATTTTCTTCACATTTGGGTGTAATTCATATAGATTACTGAAAAATTTAAGCCGTAAGAAGAGAATGTCTATGAACTCCAGTGGTATGCTGGTAAATATTTAATAACTGGCTCTCCGGGTGAAAAATCCCTGATTTATAGTGCTTGCCAATTTTTGTGGTGTAAATACTGTCATTATGACCAGTTTCAATCTACCAATGTGATGTCACTGAACACAAAGTTGAGAAGAAATGGTAGTAGCATACCATACAGACACAAAATATGTTAATAACACAAAAGCATAGATCATGGTAAAATGTAGTAAACAGGAAGTGATGAGTGTAAGTGTTTATTACCTTTGCTTATAAAATTATTTATTGTTGTTAACCAATGTCATAAAATAACATGTGTACTTCTGTTTCATGAGAAACTATTTGTTCTGTAAGCCTTCACCTGAAGTACAATAAAAAAAAAAATTAATGAGAAAAAAAATTTATTGTAAATTTATATTTTTTTATAATGGCTCCCCAAATTTCTGAAATTTATGCAACAGACTCTCATAAGCTGGAAGAAGCTGGCTCCAGCACATCATTGGTGTGCTCCCACCACCACATCTACCCATCCCCTAGCATTTGTATCCACACGCTTTGCCTTCCTGCCTAGAGCCTTAGATGAACGTGCCTCTTCTTCTAATTACAGCCAGTTCCTCCACTTGTGTACTTCATCTCACTATCTCTTGTTTACTTAAGGATATAACTGCAGAGATTCTTTTTCCTCTCTCTGACATCATTGATTTTGTTCTTAGTAGAGCATTCACTTTAGCATAAATACATGCTGTATTTCTCCCATCTTAATCACGATAAATAAAACAAAAACATTTCAGTCTCATTTCCCATGCCATATCTTTGTTCTCCTTTGCAACAAAAAGGCTTGCCCCAGTCAAGCCCTGGCATTGAAAGACTTGCCTTAACCAGACTCCAAAACATCATAAATATCCTGCCTGCCTTTGCTCTACCCCCTCCAAGCCACCCTTAAAGCCCTGTCAAGGTAGTGCTCTCCCTTAAGGTGGTAAGAATAAACTCTGCTCTGTCTTATCGATGGTTGTTTTGGTAACATTTTTGGGAAGTCAGATTCCAGCATCTACAAAGCTGTAGTCCTTACAGTGTTCTCCCTCCACCTCTCTGAGCTTCTTTTGTTTACCTTGCTCACCCACTCCAGCTACCCTGGACATTTTGCTATTTCCCAAATATGCTGGGTATGCTCCAGCTTCACGGCATCTGCTCTAGCTCTTCCTGCAGCCTGGAATATTGTAACTTGAGATATCCACTCTGCTAATTCTCTTAGCTTCTCAATGACATCAACCTTGTCCACTGTATTTAATAACTTCTAACATGCTGTATAAGGAGACTTGGTGGCACGGTGGTTAAGTGCTCAGCTGCTAACCAAAAGGTTGGCAGTTTGAACCCACCAGCTTCTCCACAGGAGAAAAATATGGCAGTCTGCTTCTGTAATGATTACAGCCTTAAAAAAAGAAAATAACAAATCTTGGAGAGGTTTTGGGGGGACTGGAACTCTTCTGCACTGCTGGTGGGAATGTAAAATGGTACAACCACTATGGAAAATGATATGTCACCTCCTTAAAATGCTAGAAATAGAAATATCATATGATCTAGCAATCCCACTCCTAGGAATATAACCTAGAGATATAAGAGCTGTCACATGAATAGACATATGCACACCCATGGTCATTGCAGCATTAGTCACAATAGCAAAAAGATGTAAACAACCTAAGTGCCCATCAACAGATGAATGGATAAACAAATTACAGTACATACACACAATGGAATACTATGAAACAATAAAGAATAATGACTCTGAGACATCTCACAACATGGAGGAATCTGATGGGCATTATGCTGAGTGAAATAAGTCAATCACAAAAGGACAAATATTGTATGAGATCACTATTATAAAAATCCAGGAAAAGGTTTACACACATAAAAAAAAAAATCTTTGATGGTTATGAGGGAGGGGAGGGGTGGGGAGGGGAAATCACTAACTAGATAGTAGCCAAGTGCTAACTTTGGTGAAGGGAAAGACAACACACAATACAGGGGATGTCAACACAACTTGGCCAAGGCAAAGTCATAGAAAATTCCTAGACACATCCAAACACCTTGAGGGACTGAGTTGCTGGGGCTGAGGGCTGGGAACCATAGTCTTGGGGGACATCTAGGTCAATTGGCATAACATAGTTCATAAAGGAAATGTTCTACATCTTACTTCAGTGAGTAGCATCTGGAGTCTTAAAAGCTTGTGAGCAACCAACTAAGATACATCTATTTGTCCCATCCTGCCCGGAGCAAAGGAGAATGAAAAAAACCAAACACACAAGGAAAATATTAATCCAAAGGACTAATGGACCACGTGAAC
>NW_004443953.1:15846146-15848812 GCF_000243295.1 Trichechus manatus latirostris | reverse complement strand
TTAAGCTATGTAAGAGCAGTGGGACATTTATTTATAATTCTGCTTCAACTTGTAATTCCTTACACAATAAGACTGGTAAACTAGCCCCCTGCAGTTGCTTTCTTGGAATGTCAGCCGTAACAAATAGCTCCTCCATTATGTAATTAATTTGTCACAACAATCAGAATTTTAGTAAATTGATAAAAATGAGAATGAGTTTCTTCATTTTATGCTGAGCCCAATTATGTTGCCCCGTAGCTTTGGGTGGAATTGTCCTCTTCTTCAACAATTCTAGTGGTACTCTCATAAAAATATTTTATTGCTTAAGAACAACATCTTAAGTTTTTCTTGAGGTGAGAGATCTGGGGTTGGCCATTGTGATGATGGGAGTTACTTTGCATCCTGATTCTAATCAGAAGAATTGTCCGTATTTGCCAGAAATAGGCAGAAGTCAGCTAACTTGTTTTTCTCAGATTTTAGGCAGAGCTGTACTTGAACCAACATGCACATCAGGCTAGAGATTATTTCTGGAGGGGACCTCCAAGGAAAGAAATACCCCCATGTTTCCTTGGGTAACTCATTCTTGTGCTAACACGGGCTGCATTTACATTCAAGTTTTCAGCAATAACAGAGAGCCATCCATGCTTTGCTCCTCACTCTGGATGGCTGAGAAGCTCAGAGTGCTGGGTGGCTCATGACTCCCATGATGGGAGACTGTCCATACAAGCTTGGAGAACTGTGAACAGGATAGAAAGGAAAGGAAAAAAAGAGAATTGGCAGATTAATGTGAAGAGCAATTTAAATGTTCAATCTTCCCAGAAAAAAGAAATGAAAATTTTCAGGCCTACTAGAAAATTACTATCTCCCAATCCTGAAAGCATCTAAAAAATCTATCTTTTTAAAAGTCTACATTTTACTGGTCAAATGGAAAAGAAGCCAGAACATGTGACAAACAATACGGTAGTATTTGTAATTAATAGAAACCAATGTTTTATTTTTTCAGATTTGCCAACTACCTGGAAGAGGAAGTATATAGTAAGTAACAGGCAAAAAAACTCTACAGGTGTTTAAGATACCCTTCCTCCCCCAGCCACCACCATACTAAACCACATGTGACTGCAATATTTTTATCTCATTTAGGATAAAAGGGGTGAGGAGGTAGATGATGAAAGATAGCTGGGAACTAATAATGTCTGTCAATAAAGGGTCTTCTTTTCTAATGACACCTGGGGACTGGGCTGGTCCATCCTTGGGTATTGAGTGTTGGTCTAGTGGGTCCCAGGGTATGCTGGGCCCTTTCATCTGGGATCATTAAAGTCAACCACACTCCATACTTTTAGGTCAGCAGCAGCTGAGGCAGAAAGAGAGATAGAGACAGGGAGACAACAGAGAGAGACAGAAAGATTTTGGAAAGGATATATGATTTGATATACAAATATAAAAGTACCGAAGTAGTTATCATAGGAAATATCAGGATTTTCTTGAACACTCTTACATCTGTTTCATGGTTTAATTGCATTTTTATTTTGAATTATGTGGGTGGAGGCTGGGAGGGCAGTAGTGTACCTCAATCCTTTTAGGTGAATCCTTTTGACCTCTACCAACCCATGGCTCAAATCAGATTAAATCCATTACGGATGATTTTATAGGTGCCTCTTGTTAAACTGTAAAATGGGCTGTTTCCCTTCTAGTCCACTGTGCCTAATAGAGTTTCAAAAAGATGACAGTAAGTGAGTGATCAAATACAATTCCTGGGACCTGTATTTGGCAACAGTGAAAAGCCAACAAATGGGCTAAACCTGTTCATCCTGTTCATCCTGTTTTCATAGGGTAACCAGGGCAAATGTGACATTGTGAAGTCTAGAAAAAATACTTTAGACTTCTCTTTGGAATCACCATTTCTTGGACGTCTGCTACTTAGATTACTGTCTAGGTCTTTCTGAACCCTCTGTGCATATGTGCATGTGGACTTGTGCATGATTCCACACACGCTGCCTCTTCTGGTAGCCTCTGCTGTGTAGGTAGATAACACCATCTATTTCTTTGATATAGTCCAGAGTGGAGTCGATGTGGAAAATAATTAACTTATTTGTAAGATGCAGCTATATCCTGCCTTAACTCTCAGATTTGATTTATTAGTCCTTTTTGCATGCAGTGTTCATACCCTGATGCAGTTCAGCTGGCCCATCAGCTTATCGGCCACAGTTTATCCGGACCCACCCTGCGAAAGTAGGAGATGGGCAATTGAGCACGCCCTACAGAGCAAGCACTGTGCTTGGGTGTTTTCTCTCTCTGAGAGTTTAAAACCTGCCGTCAGCCTTCAGTGTATTTTATGTATGCAGGGATATGTTTATTTCCAGGGCCCAGGGCTGTAGCTGTTAGTAGTACATACCAGGGCTTTGAACCGGTTTGTTCTGGTTTGAACCCCTGCTGAGAATTTGCACTTCCAACAAGTTCCCAGGTGATGCTAATGCTGCTAGTTAGGGATCAGCTCTGAGAATCACTAGTAGAGAAGTAGTCCTCAAAATTTATTATGCATGAGAATCAACAAGGAATTTGTTAAAGTGTAGATTCTGATTCAGTATATCTGGAGTGCAAATGCAAATCCTCAGCAGGGGTTCGAACCAGAACAAACCAGTTCAAAGCCTGTATGAACTGGTTTGAAGCCCTGGTACTTCTTAGCACTT
>NW_004443953.1:15843120-15845790 GCF_000243295.1 Trichechus manatus latirostris | reverse complement strand
GGAGGAAAAGGATAGAGAACACACTTGATTTAGAAAAGTAGATGGATCCGAAGAAAGCGTGGGAAAGAAGACGACATTAAGGGAGTCAAGGAAAGTGTGGCCAACGCAGACTGAGTTTTTCTGAGCCACCTCTCGGGCAGGTTTCTGTTGTGGTGTTTTCAGGGACCCCCAGGAGATCAGCAGGTAGATTCACGTTACAGATCAAAGGAACAGCACTTCACTCTCCATGATCTTAGGGCTCCTATTATCACAGGCTTCCACCTCAGGGTGGTAGGGGAAGAGGAAAAGGACTTTTCAACTGAGTTTAAAGGCGAGAAGTAGAAAAGTCTGGGGGCTTTTGTAGCCGCTAGCATTTGAACAGCTTTTCAAATAAAACTTCAGAAGCTATGGAGTGGTATCTAGAGCTGCCAGACTCAAGCAGCCTTGAAGTAGAATGATGATAAGCTTTGATGTGCCAGTTTGTGCTGCATTCACAATATTTACCCTATGTGTGTGTGTGTGTGTGTGTGCGCGTGTGTGTGTGTGAGACATAGAGAGAGAGAGACTCTGCCTGAGAGCCAGAGAGACCAAAAGGAAGGAAAAAGGATCTTCATCTTCTCTAATTCCTTGAAATGGTGAGAGTCTAACCTAACCTGTCCTGGCTTTTCTTTTCTTTTTACTTCATGGAACTATTCACACTTCAGATCAATGGGTCTTTGTACTTATTTTCCTTGTGGGCACTTCCTGCTTCTTTATACACTGCCACATTTTTTCTTTTTTTTAAATAAAGCTATTAATATGCTCAAAATCCTCCCTTTGTTGTCATGTTGCTGTTATGTTGTTTATCTGACTTTTTTTTCCCCCTGTGTTCATCCATCTTTCGGGTTGGAGGGAGTCCACTTTCTTCTCTGTCACCCAGCTCATCATTGAGGCGCTGTTTTGGAGACACAGCTCTGGGGGTTTAGTCAGCTTCAGTCTGAGACAACCCAAATATCTTAAGGGAGTCAAAAACAATAAAATAATAAATTTTCTCAAATTTGTACTTAGTTTTTTTTTAACTGACATTTGTCATTTCAGCGTTTTTTTACACGTACAATTCAGTGACATGTACTTAGTATTTTTAGCAGGGAATTGTTACATTCTGAGGAAAGGAGCGGACACGAATTTTCTCTTATGGAGAAACTGAAGGCTTGGGAAGACCTGGTTCTTGTACCCACCAAATACGTAACCTTGAGAAAATTACTGAACCTCTCCATTCCTCAAGGACTTTGTATGTAAATGAAAGATATTGTGTCTGCTGAAAAGCAGGGGACTAGACCTTGGTCTCCTGACTTTCCACGCAGCCCTGAGTTTCTATGAATCTTTGTTTGCAGATTAGAACATAAGAAACACTACCTACCTGGAGTGTCAAAACTTCTCCAAGGCAAGGCCATATTTCTCTTAAATATCCCACAGCACGTAGCAGTTACCCTTTACTGAACAATTTATACCTGGAGACACAAACTTGCTGACATTTGTTATTATGGGGAGAGAAGGAGGGAATGGACCAGTTTTCGGCTAACAACCTACACAGGGACTCCAGCTTCTGACCCCAGGCAGTTCTCCTGGGTCAGCAAGCTCTTTCCAGGAGCTGCAGGAGAATGGGAAGTGAGAACTCCAAGGTTTTCATCTGTCCTCAGGCTGCCCTCCTATCTATTACAGTGCATATGTAGCTTTGGTGCAGAGACAGTTATGACCTGGAAAATTAATATCACTGGAAAAAAATCAAGTATTCACAACTTTTTGTCTAATTCACTGTCAGAGCTGAGCTGGGCCTGTGTGGGGCTGTTTGGGTTATGGGTTGAATTTTGTCCTCCCGAAAGATATGTTCAAGTCCTAACCCCTGGTACCTGTGAATGTGACCTTATTTGGAAATAGGGTCTTTGCAGATAGAATCAAATTAAAGTCAAGTCACACTGAATTAAGGTGAACCCTAATCAATGACTACTGTCCTAATAAAAGGAGGGAAATTTGAACACACAGACACAGAGGAAGAACGCCATGTGACAAAGGAGACAGAGATTGGAGTTATGCTGCCACAAGCCAAGGAACACTAAGGATTATCAGCAGTCCCCCTGAAGCTAGAAAGAGTTAAGGAAGGATTCCTCTCTAGAACCTTCAGAGGAAGCGTGGCCCTACCATCACCTTGATTTGGGGAGCCCTGGCTGCAAAGTGGTTAAGAGCTATGGTGAGATATGGCTGCCAACCAAAAGGATGGCAGTTCGAATCCACAGCCGCTCCATGGAAACCCTATGGGGCAGTTCTACTCTGTCCTGTAGGGTTGATAGGAGTCGGAATTGACTCGACAGCAACAGGCAGGCAGGCAACATCTAGAAGTATGAGAGAATAAATTTCTGTTGTTTTAAGTCACCCTGGTGGCACATCGGCTAAGAGCTCAGCTGCTAACCAAAAGGTTGGTTGTTTGAATCCATCAGCTGCTACTTGGAAACCCTATGGGGCAGTTCTACTCTGTCCTATAGGGTCACTGTGAGTTGGAATTGACTCGATGGCAATGGGTTTGGTTTGGTTTTTTCAAGTCATCAGTTTGTGGTATTTTGTTATGGCAGTTCTAGAAAATTAATACTGTACATGGGTGGAGAGGCGTGTCAGAAAATTATTCCAGAAAGAATGAGAATGAAAGTAAGAGGTAGA
>NW_004443953.1:15839563-15840980 GCF_000243295.1 Trichechus manatus latirostris | reverse complement strand
AAGAAAACAAGATACAAGGAAAAGATTAGTCGAAAGGACTAAGGGACCACAACTACCATGACCTCCATCAGTACAACTAGATGGTGCCCGGCTACCACCACCGACTGCTCACAACAGAGGGTCCTGGACAAAGCTGGAGAAAAATGTAGAACAAAATTCTAACTCACAAAAAAAAGACCAGACTAACTGGCCTGACAGAGACTGGAGAAACCCCGAGAGTATGATCCCCGGACACCCTTTTAGCTCAGTAATGAAGTCACTCCCGAGGTTCACTGTTCAGCCAGAGATTAGACAGCCCCATAAAACAAAATGAGACTAATGGGGCACAACAGTCCAGGAACAAGGACTAGAAGGCAGAAGGGTACAGGAAACCTGGTAATAGGGAACCCAAGGTTGAGAAGGGACAGTGTTGACATGTTGTGGGGTTGTTAACCATTGTCATAAAACAATACGTGTACTGACTGTTAAATGAGAAATTATTTGTTCTGTAAACCTTCACCTAAACTACAATAAAAAATAAAAATGAAAAAAAGACTTTCTGGATTCTGATTTTTTTCACTGACAGCTTGTGCTGAGATGGGCCTAGTAGTGGCCTAGGCTTATATTAGATTGGCAGAAGCTTTTCTCCTCATCCAAAATCAAGCAGCTCTTTCACACAGCTGTGGTTTTCAAAGGATCTTGCCAATGGGATGGATTATGCATAACGATGGGCAAAGAATCAAGACCCAGCAAAGGCTTGCTGATTGAAATACAGGTAGACCACTTCTCTCCTAATAAAAGAATGCAAATCTCTAACAGGCCTTAAGGAGCCCTGTCATGCAACAGTTAAACTTTTGGCTGCTAACTGAAAGGTTGACAGTTTGAACCCACCCAATGGCTCTGTGGGAAAAAGACCTGATAATCTGGTTCTGTGAAGATTATAGCCTAGAAAATCCCATGGGGAATTTCCACTCTGTCATATGGGGTTGCTATGAGTCAAAATTGATTCGATGACACCCAACAACGATAACAATGGGCCTTAGAGTCCTAGCCATTGGTTATTCCCATGATAATCTAATAAACCAGACATCTAGTTACCAGTTGCCACGGAGTCCATTTCGACTCATGGAAACCCCATGTGTGTCAGAGTAAATCTGTACTCCATGGAGTTTTCAATGACTGATTTTTTTTTTTTAATTTTATTGTGCTTTATGTGGAAGTTTATAGTGCAAATCAGTGTCTCATTCAAAAATTTATACACAAATTTTTTGTGACATTGATTGCAATTCCTGCAATGTGCCAGCACTCTTCCTCTTTCTACCTCAGCTTCCCCAGGTTCATTTGCCAGTTTCCCTGTCCCTTCCTGCCTTCTCATCCTGCTTTTGGACAGAAGCTGCCCGTTTGGTCTCATATATTTGATTGAACTAAGAAGCACGTT